>NC_057805.1:229834805-229909258 GCF_018294505.1 Triticum aestivum
CCCGCCGGCGGCCCCCTCCTCCGGTGCCGCCGCCTCGCCACCGGCCTCCGGCCCCTCGCCCGACGGCCCCCTCTCCTCCTCCGGCCCGAGCCGGCGAGCTCGAGCTCCCGTTGACCGCGATCCAGATCTGGTCAAAGGTTGACCCGAAACCCCCCCTCCGTTTTGCTGTCTGATAATTTTCTCAGCATATGCTCCTGTTCCCGATGCGATAACTTTGTGCATGTAGCTCCGATTCGCCCGTTTAATATGTCAAATTGTTCGTCTCGTGATGCTCTACATTTTGTTCAATTGCACCATGTTCATTAGAGGTCATCTTGATGCCCAAATCTTCGTTGGAAGAGGGCTAGTTGCTGTTAATCTCTGGTTCTTATCAGAACTTGGAGATTTGTCATTTTTGTATCATTTATTCTGTGCATCTTTTGAGCATGAACTCTACATGTGTTTCGAAGTATGCCATGCCATCTTTCCAGTGGTATGGTCCATGTATTTTTGTGGTCTTTGTGGTGACTAGCACAAGCATGCAAAGTAGGCCCTGTAATAATTCTGATTTCAGGGACTTGGTGATTTCTCTAAGTTTTTGTCTGCTGTAATTTTGTTGCCATGTAAACTTGATGCTAGAGAGAGATCCATGCATATTTTGGAGTTGTTCAGTAAGGATGTTTTGTAGATATAGTTTCAATTGATCCATTCCTGCAATTGTTTGCAATTTTAGAGTACAATAGAATGACTCAATCTTGCTCTAATTTTGCTATAAAATATTTCTGGCAGATTCTTAACATGGTATGCATTTTTGCCAAGCTTATTGTAGTTTATCCATACATGCTACGCAATTGTTCTTGCCATGGATAGCTTCATAAACATGCCATCTTGCTGTAGGTATGCTTGGGTTGTCATGCATTGCTCTGTAGTGAGTGCATCAAGCTCACAAAGAGGCCTACATATTTATATTTCTGCCATGCTCTATTTTCTGCTAAGTCTGAAACCTGATAACGAAACTTGCTATGTTTACATGCTTGCCATCATATCTTCTGTTCCTTTTTGGCTTATGGTCAGTAAGGGACTTTTGTCATGTGCATTTAGTAGAACACTACCATGCCTTGGTTTGCTATGTTAAGTTCCTGTAGCATATTGCTTTCGTGCTCCGAACATTGCTACCTGATGCTGATTTCTGCCATGTCCAGTTTTTCACCAAGTCTGTGAACCTGTAATCTTTTGCACTTTTTCCATGCTTGTTTGAGCTTGATATGTTGTGAACTAGCCGTAGCTCAGTGTTCATCTTTTGTCAAGTATCTCCTGTAGATTACTTCCATGTGCTTTGTTGCTATGTTGGGGTGCTGTAGCATTGTTACTTGTGGTATTTTAAGTGCTATCTTGCTGTTTAACGCAGATTAGTGTCATTCTTGTTTTGCTTGCCATTTGCAAACCGTGCATCCGATTCCGGTGATCTTTATATCGATTTCGACCGAAATCATCTCATCTTTCCAGTGGCATGCTTGGTTTGCCAAGTTACTGCCATGTTCATCATTTTCCTTCCGGAGCACGCATACGCATCGCATATCATATCTTGCATATCATACATGTCTTGCATCATCTTGCTTGTGCATTTCTCATTGTTGATTGTGGGTCCGTTTGTTTGTGTTCTTGTCTTGGGTAGAGCCGGGAGACGAGTTCGTGAACGAGGAACCTGTCGAGTACGCTTACGAGGATCAAGCTTTCGACAACTCTGAGAATCTTGCAGGCAAGATGACCACCCCTCGAAATCACTTCTATCTTTGCTATGCTAGTTGTTCGCTCTATTGCCATGCTCGCTACCTATCACTGGCTATATCATGTCTCCTATTTCAGCCATGTCAGCCCCTAACCATCCTTTCCTAGCAAACCGTTGTTTGGCTATGTTACCGCTTTTGCTCAGCCCCTCTTATAGCGTTGCTAGTTGCAGGTGAAGTTGAAGTTGTTCCATATCGGAACATGGACATGTTGGGATATCACAATATCTCTTATTTAATTAATGCATCTATATATTTTGGTTAAGGGTGGAAGGCTCGGCCTTATGTCTGGTGTTTTGTTCCACTCTTGCCGCCCTAGTTACTGTTATACCGGGATTATGTTCCTTGAGTTTGCGTTCCTTACGCGGTCGGGTGATTTATGGGACCCCCTCGACAGTTCGCCTTGAATAAAACTCCTCCAGCAAGGCCCAACCTTGGTTTTACCATTTGCGACCTATACCTTTTTCCCCCGGGTTTTCTAGAGCCCGAGGGTCATCTTTATTTTAAACCCCCGGGCCAGTGCTCCTCTGGGTATTGGTCCAAACTGTCAGCCGCCGGTGGCCACCAGGGGCAACTCTGGTCTGGCCTATCGGAAGCTTGGACAATCCGGTGTGCCCTGAGAACGAGATATGTGCAGCTCCTATCGGGATTTGTCGGCACATTCGGGAGGCTTTGCTGGTCTTGTTTTACCATTGTCGAGATGTCTTGTTAACCGGGATTCCGAGACTGATCGGGTCTTTCGGGGAGAAGGTTTATCCTTCGTTGACCGTGAGAGCTTATGATGGGCTAAGTTGGAACACCCCTGCAGGGTATTATCTTTTGAAAGCCGTGCCCGCGGTTATGAGGCAGATGGGAATTTGTGAATGTCCGGTTGTGGATAACTTTTCACTTGACCCAATTAAAATACACCAAGTGCGTGTGTAGCCGTGATGGTCTCTTCTCGGCGGAGTCCGGGAAGTGAACACGGTTTGTGTTATGTATGACGTAAGTAGGCGTTCAGGACCTCTTCTTGGTCATTGCTAGATGACGTCCGTTCCTTTGCTTCTCTTCTCGCTCTCATATGCGCAAGTTAGCCACCAAATATGTTTTTGCCGCTGCAGCTCCACCTCTTTGCACCATTCCCCCTTTAAACTTAAATAGTCTTGATCTCGCGGGTGTGAGATTGCTGAGTCCCCGTGACTCACAGATACTTCCAACACCAGTTGCAGGTGCCGACGATGCCAGTGCAGACGATGGCGTCGATCTCAAGTGGGAGTTCGACGAGGAACGTGGTCGTTATTATGTGTCTTTTCCTGATGATCAGTAGTGGAGCCCAGTTGGGACGATCGGGGATATAGCATTTGGGGTTGTCTTATTTTCATCTGGATGTTGACCGTAGTCGGTCTATATGTTTGTATTTTGGATGATGTATGAATGATATTTATGTATTGTGTGAAGTGGCGATTGTAAGCCAACTCTTTATCCCATTCTTGTTCATTACATGGGATTGTGTGAAGATGACCCTTCTTGCGACAAAACCACTATGCGGTTATGCCTCTATGTCGTGCCTCGACACGTGGGAGATATAGCCGCATCGTGGGCGTTACACAAGAATACTGCGAGGCCCCCATGGGCTGACATTGTGTACCACAAGCTTCACCCCAAGACCAAAGCTAAAGCCATACAGAGAGGCTTCTTTCCTTGCATGGTCAGAGGACCAATGCCTCAGAATGCCAACACATCCAATCTTCGATGGTGTCATGAAGATGATCTATTTGAAGCCAACTATCAGTTTGCCAGGGCTTCGGCAGTTCAAAACAAGAAGGATTTCGAGATTGCCTTCAACACAGGTCCAGCTGCACCAAGGCCCGATGGCAGTCGTGAGGCTGAACCAGACCTCATTGGCACATTCGATGACTTCGACTCATTTCTGGCACACTGTGCAGCACAGTGGGCAAGCATTGAAGATGCTGCTGAGGATGAGGAAGAGACTGCAGCTCAAGAGCCCCCGAAGCTAGTGAAGAAGTCAAAGGCTTCAAAGCTTACAGCTGGTCCAAAGGCTTCAAGAGTGAAGCCATAGAAATATGCACCTCCTTAATCCAGTGTGCATTCTGAAGACTTGTCCCGCACATCTGCGAGGAAGAAGAAGATCTCCGGGCAAGGTCTTACTCCTGCAAGCATCCTACGCAATGAAGAGGGTGTTATAGATCTGTCAAGTGATGAAGATCTTGCGGACGATGCCCCTGAGCTGCTGATGAAGAGCAAGCAGGAGGCTGAAATCTTCAGAGATTGCCTCTGTTTGATGCTCACATTCTGAACAATTTCATTGATGAATGGTTTGAAGACACGTCTCTCACCATTGACGATCTGTAGCTACTTATTGACATCAACGTCACATTCCAGGGCTGCATAGCCAAAGAACTTGCTATTGCTCAGAAGGTTGTTGAGCAGAAGAACAAGATTAACCATGAGAAAGCTCTCTTCAAGAAGCACATGGCCAAGCTCAGTGTCACTGATGTTCAAAACTTTCAGAAAATGATGGCTTACCTCAAAGCTGAGTTCCATATGCGTCATGATGAAGCCAAAGGCTCCTGAGAGCACCTCAAGTATTATGCAGAGAAATTTGTTCAGGCTCACAATGAAGCCATGAAGAGAAAGGCACTTTGGCGTCCAGGCATTGACCCAAGGTTGGCTACCTAGAAGAAGAAGCCAGCTGAAGCTGAAGCTAAGGCTCCAAGGCAGGAAAGACCAAGCATTGTCTACCCTGCTAGCATGACTGGCTCGAAGCCAAAAGTTCCATCGGCTGCTTCCGAAAGGAATAAGACAAAGTAGGAAGAGGCTGTAGCCAAGAAGCGAAAGCATCAAGAAACCTCTGATGCCGCTCCATCTCAGAAGAAGCTGAAGGCAAAGTCTTCAAAGGCTTCAAGAATAGCCCAAGCACCAACTGCTTCATCTACTCCTGAGGAGCCACTGCTTGTTGAGCCCATCCGAGTTGCCCTTCGCACCTCCTCCAACCATGACAGAAGACTTGTTGTGCATGAGCCTGCTCCCACAAAGGCCCATGATACTAAAGAGATCCCAGCTGTTGACACCACCGCAACTGATGACATTGGTCATGAAGATAATGTTGATGATGGTGAAGTCCTTCCTCAAGTTCCATAGCTGACTCAGAAGCCGGTATCATCGCCTGCTCCCACGAGCAATGAACATATTAGTATTGGTGGTCCCACGACGCCAATCCATCAAGATGATTTCTGGGATGAGCAACACCCAGACTCCCCACTACATGAAGTCATACCGCGCACTCCACCTGCTCATGCCTCCACCCTAGTTATTGAAAGACCCCAGGCAACACCAGAAGACATGGAGAAGACTACTCCCTCACCGCATGCGTCACCCTCATTCCGAAGGCTTTGCAAAGCCCCAAGGCCAACAGTCTCCATGTCTAGCATTCCTGAGGAGGATGTGCATGCCACAACCTCAGTAGCACTTCAAGTATTTCCTGAAGCCATCCCCTTAGACTCTTTGGTGGAAATTTCCCCGGGTACATCATTGCATAATTTAACATCGCTTGCTTATTTGGGCACACAAAAGAGCATACAGCAGACAGACCACACTTACTGAATCGAGCCATTTAGTAATTACACAGAGCGAGTTGACCTAGACATTGCTCTAACAAAAGACCAGCATAAAAAACAAAGCCTAAGTATGCATAATTAAAAATCCGCCGCCGCGCCGGCCTATGCTTCGCCGGTGTGAGATGAGACATCGATGACTTGTCCTGGCGAGATGCCGCCGTTGGTGGACTCCGTGTCCCCCCTGCTGAAGTCGACCGCGTCCTCGTCCTCGTCCTCGGCACCGCCCTCAAGGTTGTAGTACTCGTAGTAGTGGCTGCGCCAGAGCTCGCATTGGTACTCCACCGCCGATTCCTCGACGGACAGACTCTTCTCTACCTCGACCTCAGCCACGCGCAACTCCTCCTCCCAGCGCTCCTCGATCTCCGCCGCCTCCTGCATCTCCAGCTCCCGCTCGGCGACCTCATGAGGAAGCATGTGCTCCACGGCCACCGCCACCTTTTCAGACGTGGGTTGCATGCTGGAGTCCGAGGTGGCCTAGAATATCTTGGCGTGTGCATCCTCGATCTTAGCGTGGATGGCCTCTACCCGGGCCAGGGCGACATCAGCGGCACGGACGACAGCTCGAGCGCTCTCGGTGTTTGCAGCCGCCATCGCAGCAGCAGCTGCAGCTGTCTCGGCTGCGGCAGCTGCCCTGTCGGCTGCTGCAGACGCCCTCTCGGCGGAAGCGGCCGTGCTTAATGCGGATGCGGCGGCACTCTCGCCGTAGGCGGCCACGCTCTCGGTGCAGGCGGTGGCGCTCGGGGGGGGGGGTGGCCATCGTACGGGCCTTCACGAAGTGTTTCCACGGCGTCATCTTTGCAAGAAGGGGGTGCGGGAATGGGGATCGGGATTCATGGATTCGGGGGTTGCCGGCACTAGAGCAGATGAGCCGGCGAAGCTTAAGCAGGGAGACTTAAATAGACCCAGATATTTTCAGCGCAAACGGTTCCTAGAAAACAACTGTGTGTGATGTTGTAGATATTTTTTATTAGTTGTGAAAGACGAATTTGGATAAAGTGCCAACGGATGGTGTTTTAAATGAACGAGAAATTTTGTAGTACTAATACAACTGTCATGTCAAATTTTGGAAAATTTCAGGGGTCTTTTGACCTTCTAAGACATTTAAGTGATTTTCTAGCCATTTAATGACCTTAATTGAAATTTGAACTACATGTACATGCAATAGCTAACCATAACGGTTTGAAAACTCATATTTCGTGTACTTGTGTGCAATTTAATTCAATGTGTAGTAAATTGGAAGGAATTTTCCAACATATTGGTCTAACGGCTATGACACAATTAAGCATGGAGTGACATGGCATTTTAATTCCAAAAAATTAAAAAAAATCAGAAACACATGAAACCTTGGTTGATGTAATGTCATGCCACCAAGATGATGTGGTAAAAAAATGGCATGTTTGACCAAAGTTTGGACACACACCCCTCACAAACCGGAGCAACTCACTAGAAGGCTCGTGGTTCCGAGAGGGAACAATGCATGTTTGATGACGAACGGGAGACAGCTTCCTCTTACGGCCTTCAATTTTTTTTCTACGTCTAACGTGCACTACTACAATTTTAATGTGAAAGTTTTGAAAATTCTAGGGGTCATTTGACCTTTTAAAGACATTTAAGTGATTTTCTAGCCATTTAATGATCGTGGTGCAAATTTGAACTACATCTACATGCAACGCATAACCGAAACGGTTTGAAAAATCATATTTGTGTACTTGTGTGCGTGTTAATTCCATGTGCAGTAAACTAGAAGGAATTTTCAAACACATTTGTATCACGACATGGACACATGCATGAATACGTATGCATGGAGTGGCATGGCATTTTAATTCCAAAAAAAATCAGAAACACATGAAACCTTGGTTGATGTAATGTCATGCCACCAAGATGATGTGGTAAAGAAATAGGCATGTTTGACAAAAGTTTGGACACACACCCCTCATAAACATGAGCAACTCGCTAGAAGGTTCGTGGTTCCGAGAGGGAACAATGCATGTTTGATGACGAACGGGAGATAGCTTCCCCTTACGGCCTTCAAATTTTTTCTACGTCTAACATGCACTACTACAAGTGTAATGTGAAATTTTGGAAAATTCTAGGGGTCATTTGACCTTTAAAAGACATTTAAGTGATTTTCTAACCATTTAATGACCGTAATTCAAATTTGAACTACATCTACATCCAACGCCTAATCAAAACGTTTTGAAAAATCATATCTGTGTACTTGTTTGCTAGTTAATTCCATGTGCAGTAAATTAGAAGGAATTTCAAACATATTGGCCTCACGACATGGACACATGCATACATATGCCTGGAGTGACATGGCATTTTAATTCGAAAAATAGAAAAATGATGAGAAACACATGAAACCTTGGTTGATGTAATTTCACGCCACGAAGATGATGTGGTAAAGAAATTGGCATGTTTGACGAACGTTTGGACACGCACCCCTCACAAACCAGAGCAACTCGCTAGAAGGTTCATGGTTCCGAGAGGGAACAATGCATGTTTGATGAGGAATGGGAGATAGCTTCCTCTTAAGGCCTTCAAATTTTTCCCTACGATTAACATGCACTAATACAACTGGCATGTGAAAATTTGGTAAATTTTAGGGGTCATTTGACCTTTTAAAGACATTTAAGTTATTTTATAACCATTTAATGACCATAATTCAAATTTGAACTACATCGACATGCAACGCCTAAACATAACGGTTTGAAAAAGCATATTTTTGTTTACTTGTGTGCGAGTTAATTCCATGTGCAGTAAATTCGAACGAATTTTCAAACATATTGGTGTCAAGGCATGGGCACATGCATGGAGTGCATGCCATGGCATTTTAATTTCCAAAAATTAAAAAATGATCAAAAAAATATGAAACCTTGCTTTATTTAATGTCATGCCACCAAGATGATGTGGTAAAGAAATTGGCATGTTTGATGAAAGTTTGGACACACACCCCTCACAAACTGGAGCAACTCGCTAGAAGGTTCGTGGTTCCGAAAGGGAACAATGCATGTTTGATGACGAATAGGAGATAGCTTCCTCTTACGGACGTGAAATTTTTTCAGCGTCTAACGTGCACTACTACAACTGTAATGTGAAATTTTGGAAAATTGTAGGGGTCATTTGACCTGTCAAAGACATTTAAGTGATTTTCTAACCATTAAATGACTGTAATTCAAATTTGAACTACATCTACATGCAACGCCTAACCAAAACGGTTTGAAAAATCATATCTGTGTACTTGTGTGCGAGTTAATTCCATGTGCGGTAAATTAGGAGGAATTTTCAAACATATTGGTGTCACGACATGACAACATGCATACGTATGCATGGAATGACATGGCATTTTAATGCAAAAAAATAGAAAAATGATCAGAAACACATGAAACCTTGGTTGATGTAATGTCATGCCACCAGGATGATGTGGTAAAGAAATTGGCATGTTTGACCAACGTTTGGACACACGCCCCTCACAAACCGGAGCAACTCGCTAGAAGGTTCGTGGTTCCGAGAGGGAACAATGCATGTTTGATGAGGAACGGGAGATAGCTTCCTCTTACGGCCTTCAAATTTTTTCCTACGTTTAACGTGCACTAATACTACTGTCATGTGAAAATTTGGTAAATTTCAGGGGTCATTTGACCTAATTTTCTAACCATTTAATGACCGTAATTCAAATTTGAACTACATCTACATGCAACGCCTAACCAAAACGGTTTGAAAAATCATATTTTTGTGTACTTATGTGCGAGTTAATTCCATGTGTAGTTAATTCAAATGAATTTTCAAACATATTGGTGTCAAGGCATGGGCACATGCATGGAGTGCATGCCATGGCATTTTAATTCCAAAAAATTAAAAATGATCAGAAAAACATGAAACCTTGCTTGATTTAATGTCATGCCACCAATATGATGTGGTCAAAAGATTGGCCTGTTTGGCGAAAGTTTGGACACACACCCCTCACAAACCGGAGCAACTCACTAGAAGGTCCGTGGTTCCGATAGGGAACAATGCATCTTTGCGGACGGACGCGAGATAGCTTCCTCTTACGGCCTTCAAATTTTTCCCTACGTTTAACATGCACTAATACAACTGGCATGTGAAAATTTGGAAATTTTGAGGGGTCATTTGACCTTTTAAAGACATTTAAGTGATTTTCTAACCATTTAATGACCGTAATTCAAATTTGAACTACATCTACATGCAACGCCTATCCAAAATGGTTTGAAAAATCATATTTTTGTGTACTTGTGTGCGAGTTAAAAAATCATCAAACGATGTAAATATCTGGTGTTCAAAAAAGAAAATGTAAAGATCGTGCAAGACAACCGGCCCCCACATGATTGGCACTCTATCTCGCGGCTCGAGGTTTCGTAGGTGATTGGCAGGGATCATTAATCAGACACAGTTCTGTATTAGAAACCGTCAGCTATTATGTTCACACACGGATTTGCTGCGGGAATTGTGTGTAATTCAAACTACAGTACTCATAAATTCCGGCGACCGGCATGTGTACTGTCCCCGTCGATCTAGATTCCAGCCGCCAATAAATACTACCTTGCTCACGTCGTCCCGCCTGCATTCTCATCTACATCGTCCCCTCGCTCGCCCTCTATCTCTCTCTCTTTCTCTCTCTCTCTCTCTCTCTCTCTCTCTCTCTCTCTCTCTCTCTCTTTGTCTTTCTCTCTACGCCACCGGTCTCATCTACGCCACCGGTCTGCCCACACACCGACGAGGAGTCGCCGCCCCCCGAGGACGCTCACTCGATTAGCAGCGACGAGGACCCCTACGCGCCGCCTGACGAGGTTGTGCCGGATCCCCCATCTTTAGACTGGTTTTGGGGCCAGTACAATCTTTGTCTGTGGAAGTCGCTGTCACCGGCTGAGAAACCAGACAAGTGGCGTTCAAGAAGGAGATGGCGGAGGAGGAAGCCAGGTACCAGGCGGCCTGTGAAGCCCGTGATGCCGCTTGGAAAAAGGAGGCGGCATAGCTTTGGGGGCTGGCACGTCGTCGTGCCGAGGAGGTGTACGAAGACGGGTACTTCGCGAGGAAGGTCATAGGCGCTGGGCGCCTCGTCGCTGCGTGGAGCTGGGCCTGTCGGTGTACAAAAGAGGGGCACGCTTTTGTACCCCTTTACCTGTGCACGGGTAGTCGGAGCCGCGCCCACGGTCACACCAAGCAGAACAGGGGAGGTGAGCCAAGGTAAGACCGAAGCCGAAGATAATCAGAGCAACGCCAAGGCCGAGACCACAAGGAGCAGAGGGACGAAGCAGGCTCCCCCGGAAAGACCCTTGCCAGGGCAGCTCGCCCCACACCAACAGAGCGAGCCACCCTTGAGCCCACGGTCCCCAACGCCATCATCCACGTGGGGCCAGGGCTCGTGAAGGCACCTCTGTGGTGGCATGCAGTTCTTTGTGAAGACATATTCAATGTCAAATGAGGACTAGAAGACGATGATCCTCGGCAAGATCCTTGCCGAGGAAGGCCACCAGACCCCCGGCAAGGCCCTTGCCGGGGACGACAGCGCACCACGGCAAGACCCTTGCCGGGCCACACGGCAAGACCCTTGCCGGGCCACCCGGCAAGGCCCTCACAAAAGACGCCAGCAGGGCCACCGCCAGGCCCACGCCAACCTAGCTTCCACCGCCGTTCACATCCAGCTGCCAGCCCAACCAGCTGGGCGGGCACCTGCGTGGCAACATGCAGCCCCCAGGCCAACTCATCGAGCGCCTGCATGGCAGCATGCAGATCTTCGTGAAGGCTCCACCACCGCGCCACCTCAGCTGCCTGCCTACATGGCGCCGCACGCGTCGCTAGCCAAGGCGCGTGTCGAAGCAAGGAGGAGCGGCGACGGACGGGACGGGCCTCGCCCCTGATAAAGCAGGGGGACACCTAAGCTACGCATTAAATGCGTCTTGTCCTGTAATACGAGCGATAAGCTCAGGGCACTATGCACCTTTCCACCTCCTGTGTGCCACTGTGGCAGCCACTTTCGACTATAAAAGGAGGCCCATGGCATACTGGAGAGGGATTCGGCTCTTTCGAACCACGGACTCACCACAACTAGTTCGAGAGCTCAAGAACTCTCTGAGATACACCCACCAAAGCAGGACTAGGGTTTTACGCATCCTCGCGGTCCAAACCTGGGTAAACGTTCCTCGTGCTGGCTACTGATCCTGCTCTTCTTGCAACCCTGCGCCCGGGCAACCGTAGTAGGGATTCTTGTGATCCCATAGGTGTCGTTTCCCCCGACATCTTTGGCGCGCCAGGTAGGGGGCGCAATTGTGAGAATCTAGCCTAGTAGCTAACCTAGCGGTTCTTCATCGCCCTTGGCTCCTGAGAAGAAGGCGGCCGGAGGAACGACGCCGGCGCGACAACAGAAAAGCTAAGTCATTCAGATCTTTGAGTTATTTCCTCCTATATATAAGGTTATCGTCCTCAGAGATTTTGCCTATGTATGAGAGACCTACACGCAAAGGGCCCTCCCACAATTGGCAACGCCCTTGTTCTATTTCGAGTCCGCTCAACAGCTCAAGCGGCCGCGTCGAGAGTGGCGGGGTAGCCTTCCGCACCTGGCAACGCTCTCGATTCTGACTCGAGTCAAGCTCGACAGTTCGGGCGGCCACGCTAAGGGCGGCAAGGTGGTTTGCCCGGCAGCAAGCACACCCGGCAGGCCAATGGGGATCCGTCCCCAAGACGCCGCCCTGGGTTTACGCGCCGGCAAACCTACCCAGGTAGCGTAGGGTGGACATACAAAGGAAAATCGAACAGGAAAATAACATGCATGATACTGAAAGTGCTGCAGAGTTATATTACATCGAATTGTTGTTGCGGTTCTAACTAGAGATAGCGATTGTCTTGGTTGTGAACCTGCAGCGGCGATAAAGAACGGGGTGCCTAATCCCGGCGCTGGCCCTCCACCCTCTGAATTTCGCCGACTTGGCTGATGATGGGCTTGATGCGCTCCCTAAGCGGCGCGAGGTTAGTACCCTCCGGCAAGCTCTCTAGTGCGGCGTCGAAGTCGAGGTCAGGGTACCAGTGCGCCACCTTGGTGAGAACTTTGGTCATGGCACCGTGGCAAAGCCTCCGGGACTCGTCGGCCAGTGAGGCCGCCCGGTTGGCATGAAGCCGCTCGAGAGCGCCGACGACCTTCTCAAAGAACATGGTTAGGCTGCAATTGGCGCTCACGCTCCGCTCCGGGACATACCTCACGTCCGGCATCCCCATGATGGCTAGCTGCGCGGCAGCCTGGTTGGCGACGGTGGCGAGGCGATCGAGCCAACAGTTCTCGCCCTCCACGTGATCCGCAAAGTTGAGGCCCTCGTTCTTCCACAACTGCTTCTCGGCCTCCAGCTCCTTGGCCAGGGTCCCCTCTCGGGTTTTGGCCTCCGACAGCACCTTCTCGAGACCCTCCAGCTTCAGCTTGAGGTCTTTGATGGAGTTGTTGGCCTCGGAGAGCTCCCCAGCCTCTGTCAGGGCACTGTTAAGCGTGTCCTTCTCTTGGGACAGCTTCAGGGCCTGCTCCTTCAGCCCGTCGTGCTTCGCCTCCAGCTCCTCCGCCTTGCCGGCATGAACCTGGGCCTGGGCATTGAGTGTCTATTTGTGCCTCTGCTCCAGCTCACTGGTCCACTGCAAGACAAGCTTCTCCACCTCTGCATCCTTGCCGCGAAGCATGGCGGCAAGCTTCTCTTCGCGTGCAGCGAGGTCCTCCTCCTGGGAGTTCAGCGCGGCCTCGTGCTGGGTCCGGGCGGCTTCGGCAGCCGCGGCCAAGTTCCTCGCCGTCTCTTGAGCTTTCTTGACATCGGCGAGCTTCATGGTGAGCTCCACGTCGCGCTTAGCCAGCTTGCCTGAGCAGCCATGAGCTCCTTGTGGGCCTCGTGGAACCAGTCCTACGTCTCGGCAACGCGCTTCTGGAGGTCCACCTTTTCCACCACCGCCGTCCTGGACTTAGCCTTGTCCGGGCGGGCGCGGTGGAGCGCTTGGAGCTTCCGGAAGCTGGCGCCCATGGCGTGGAGGAGCCGCTCTTCCTGCGAACCATCGCCACCAACGATCGCCTCGTCGACGGTTTCAAGCCCGGCAGCGGGAAGCACTTCGTCGTCGAACACCTCTCCCTCAACGGGTGTCCTGGTGCTCGACGCGCCTGGAAGTTGGACGAACAAGTCGTCGCTCACCCTCAGGTACTTGCCGGAGCCAGAAGCAGCAGAAGAGGTAGGCTGGTCGTCAGCCACCACCTCCTCCTCCTCGGCAGCGGCCTCGCCAGCCTCTCCGGCAGGTCCCTTGCCGGTCTCCTCAGCGGCAGCCTTGCCGGCCTCCCCGGTAGGCCCCTTGGCGGCGTCCTCGGCAGCGCCCTTGGCGGCCTCCTCGGCGGCGATCTTTTCGGCGTCCGCCTTGGCGGCCTTGGCGACGTCCTCGATGACGGCATCCACGTCCTCTGGGTTCACCGAAGAGTAATCTGGGCGGCGAAGAGGGGGTGAGGCATGGCCAGGACCAAGAGCCAGAAAGAAAAAGAAACAGGGATGAACGGTGAACGACTTACCTGTGCCAGTACCAGGCTGGGAAATGGAAGTCCCCTCCCCGCCAACATTTGGCGTCGAGGCAAAGCCGCCGGCGCCCAAGTTCTCCTCCTCCTCCTCCATGTGCGTGGGCTCGGTGCTTGGCGCCCTTGCCGGGGACGCCCCTCGGGGCGACATGGTCGATGGGGGCGGCGTGTTGGGAGTAGCCCTCTGTGGCTCCTCCTGCTGCTGCTCTCCTCCTGCATACCTGTCAAGGTAAGCACCAAAGTGTCGTGCCCCTGACACATGTCGACGGGGGAAGAGTGATGAACTTACGCTGGGGGCTATGCCGGGGGCTGCTGTCCGGGCTGCTCAACACCACCAGTGGCGCCCTCGAAGTACTAACTGGGGGCTGGCCACCCGCCGAGACCTTGGCCCTCTTCACTCTCTGGGCTAGCGTCTCCACGTCCCTGCAAAGGCGAAGAAAGTCAAGACGAGAAACACAGATTGAGGAGGCAGAGATAACTAAAAGGAACCAGATACTTACTCGTCGTCCGCCTCCTCCTCTACTGTTTTCCTCTTCCTCCTCGGGCTGAGGGATCCATAATCGAAAGTAACCTCCGTATCAACATCCGCCGGAGGGGGGGAAGGAGGTGGTGTCTGGACACGCGTGGACGAAGAAGGGGCGGCTGTCTTCTTCTTCACCGCGCCCTTCACCGGCTTCTTTGCCGCCGCGGCCCTCGTGTGGCGCCCGGACCCCTCCAAGGCCAGCTGCGGTCGCGCAGCCCTGCCGGGCCGGACCGGCTCGCCGGAACTAGCCCACTGCAGGACTCGCCCTCTCCCCATAGCCGGTGCCGGGCCGGCGGTCTCGGCCTCCTCCTCCGACGACTCGCCGACCACATCTTCAACCAGAGGAGCCTCGGTGCCGGCGCTGCTGGCTTCCCCGGCGGCTACCGCCCACCGAGCGAGCTCCTCCTCCTCCGCGGCCATCGCGGCCTTGCCCTCCACACCGCCAGCGCTGCCGGCCTCCTCGGCAAGCTGTGCCTCCCTCGCCCTGGTGGCGATGTAGTCCAGTTCCGCCTGGGTGGTGTCCTGGACAAGCAGCCGCTCGTCGTCAGTGTTGACGTACCCCTCGTGCAGAGTATCAAAGAACTGCTGCACCTCGGCGTTTTCCAGCTTGGGTCTGGGCCATGCGCATTGCAATCCGGCATCATGGCAATGATATCGGACCGGCGCGAGTTATTGCACAGCGGGACCACCCCCGTGGGCAGCTTGAACAGAGGCCCCTTGAGGACCTTGCCGGCCTTCGCGGTGGCCTTCGCGACCTTGCCGGTCCGCTCGACCTCGCCGTCGCGGCCCACGTCAAGCTGGAAGAGCCGCTGGCAAAAATGGGCGTGCCCCATCACTGTGAAATTGGGGCCGAGGCCGGGACGAAGCCGCATGATGTGGGCGGGGTTCGTGAAGAGCCAGGCTGGCCTCCCCTTGTTATGAAGCGGAGCGATCCGGCGGCGGATTAAGTCCGCCCCGATCATCTCAAGGGTGAGGCCGGCCTTGATGAGCCGGAGGATCCTGGTGGTGGCGACCGTGAGCTTCTCTTCGTCAGCATTGACGTCGCTCCAATCGCTTCTGCAGACCGGCGGCGCCCGGCGAACTTCGCAGAACGCCAGCGGGTCCTTCTCCTCAATCCAGCACCACCGGCGCTGCCATTCTTCCCACCTCTCCTTCATGGCGCCGTCCGGATATGCTCCCTTGGATCTTGAGACCCAGGCGATGCAACCGGAGATGGCACCCCCTGGCTGGATCCGAGGGGAGAAGTAATGGCGAAAGAGCGCCATGTTGGGGTGCACCCCGGCGAAGCCCTCGCAGCGATGCGCGAAAAGGGCCATGCACGCCACCGCATTCGGAGTAAAATCTAGGAGGCAGAAGCCAAAGGTATGCATGACATCGCTGAAGAAATCGAAGAAGGGAGGACAGAGCCCGCAGGAAAAATAATCGACCAAGAAGGGGTACCGATTTGGGGCAGCCTCGGCGCAGTCGGCGGGGATTGTCGGAGTAAATGGCCACGGGTAGCCTAACCGACTCCCCCTGGCTCTTCAAAAAAATTACCAGGCCATTCAAGCCTTCGAGCATACAAAGCATAGGGCCGCCTTCCCCTGGCCGAGGGCCGACTCCCAGAAGGCGACCCCGCCTCAGAAACCTCCTCCAAGATAGATACGAGATAGCCGACTCCAGGAAGCCGGCCCAAGACGACTGACTCCCAGAAGCCGGCCACGAAGAAAGCCGGCTCCCAGAAGCCGGCCAAGACTGCACCCACCAAGACCGTACCCACATAGTGGCAATAGGATGGGGTGTGGCTGCAGTACAGCCCACTACCCCCGAATCCCGGAACAGGCATGGCCACAGGGCGCCGTACGGGCCAGCCATCCCCCGTCCGGCGCGGCACTGTAGCCATGTTGGCCTCGATGTCACCCACGACAGGTGCTAGTACGGCCCGTGGGCGGCGGGCCCCTTTGCCAGAGAGACTTCTGAAGGCGGCCTGGCCTCCTCTAGTCGGCCAGGGATGTGGCCGGCTCCCAATAGCCGGCTATCTCCCTCCCTCGAAGCATGCGCCTCATTAAGGAGACAAGACGAGGTAAGGCTACAGTGAGGGCTCGCAAGGCGGTGACACTGTAGCCACGCTTACCTCAACGAAGCCCTCATCACCAGAGGCGAGGCAACAGTAACCAGCCGCCGACAAAGCCCCCAAGCGGTGGGGCCGGCATGCCGGCCAAGTGGCCTGCAGCCGGCGGGACCCACCAGTCGGCTGGCCCCAATGACCGGCGGAGAAGCCGGCGAGCATAGACACTGACGGCTGGGACCCGCGCCCAGCCGGATTACCATTGTACCCCTGGGGGGTTGGCCTATTTAAACCCCCCGGGGCACCCATGCAAAGGGTGGATCTCATAGAATTCCACACACCACTTAGAGAGAAAAGGAGAGCTAGCCTTGCCCTTCCTCTTCCTCTAGCCAAACAGCTCAAGGAGCGCTTGTAGGTACTTGTATTGATCTAGTTATCATGCGGAGACCCCGCAGAGCAGGACTAGGGGTGTTATCTCCACGGAGAGCCCCGAACCTGGCTAAGATCCGCCGGCGTGCATGTCTTCGCCTCATCCTGTTTCCAGGCACCAGCGATGTTTTACTAGCTCCCACAATGATCAGCCACCCGTTGGTATATGTCGCACCTACCACCCGACATTTGGCGCCCACCATGGGGCCAGGTGCACCGTCGTCCGGAGACCTGTTCTGGAAGGGAACTCTTTTTCTCCCCCGCGAGCGCAGCCAGCCTGCTACGCCCGACGGCGCTTGCCCCGACACGCTGCAAGGCGTCGACGAGGCGTGCGCGGCAAGCTGCCTCGCTGATCTTCTTCGCAAGACTCGCATCTCCGAAGAGCCCGCGTCCGACGCGGGCACGGACTACCCCGAGAGCCGCCTCGTCAGCCTCCTCGACCAGCTTCACCTCTCCAGCGAACTTGCTGTAGACTTGGAGTCGGTCGGCTCGACCGACCCGATGCTTGTCGACTCCGACACGGCATCGTTCGACGCCTACCCCTCCGACGTGGTAGTCTTTGACGACCCTCTCCCTCGAGCTGACAGCGGCAGCAGCGCTGCCACTGAGGTGCTGGTCATCAGCCACGTCGCCGACTCGGGCGAGAACGCCCACGACGCCCTACAAGCGGCGATGCATGACTTGTCCGTCCCCATCCTGGCTGATGCCGACACCGAGACCCTGGAGGGACACCGCCTTGCCCTCATCGCGGAGGGCCAGAAGATAGCCTCCATGAGACGCCTCACCGAGGCCCACCAGTGCGAAGTCGACCGCGCCGCATTTGGTACGCCGCCTCACGGCGGGCCGAGCCGAGCCGGCCTCGCCAAGAAGCGCGGCGCGGCCATCGCCAGCATGCTGGGGGCAGACCGCCCGGTCTACGCCACACCGCTCGAGAATCTGTGAGCCGCTCAGGCGGCCGCAGAAGAGCTGAACGGGCTGGGGGCTGATGAGCTCCCCTACATGACGACGTATCCAGCAGCTGATCGATGCGGCCGCAGAACAGCATGAAGCCGGCGCCTGCGCTGAGAGTCCTCCCCCACGCCGAGAGCACGCCGCGACATCCCGGTCGCCGACTGCGAGCGGCGCCCGCGCAAGGAAGGACAAGGAGCGCGACACGGAAGGACGCCCTCGAGTAGTGGAGCGGCAAGGCGATCCGCCTCCTCCCCCGCCTCGTGGGGAGAGATGTCTCACCCCGCCGCCTGTGACGCACCCGACTCTCGGTGGCCGACTAGGACGCCGCGAGGGAGTCGGCGAGAACGACGCCCGCCACCGGATCGACCGCCTAGCTCGATCCCTGGCGCTAGAAGAAGAAGACGATGTCGGCCCGCCGTGCTTTGGCCCCCGCATCCGTGACGAGCCCTTCCCCAAAGGGTTCTCGCTACCCAGAGACACGCCCAAGTACAACGGCTCTGTGAAGCCGGAAGATTGGCTCATCGACTACTCTACCGCCGTCAGCATAGCGAATGGCAACAGGCGCGTAGGCGTGAAGTACGTCCCTCTCATGATGCAAGGCACGACACGCACCTGGCTCAACAGCCTCAAGCCCTACAGCGTCCACAGCTAGCTGGACTTCACGGAAGTCTTCATCCGCAACTTCACCAGCACGTACAAGCAGCCTCCCAAGCCCCGCTAGCTCTCCTTATGCGTCCAAGGGCCCAGCGAGTCGACCCGCGACTACCTCACGCGGTGGGCCGAGCTCCGCAACTCCTGCGAGGGGGTGCACGAGGTTCAAGGTATCGAGTACTTCACCGCCGGGTGCCGAGAGGGCACCCTCCTCAAGCACCGACTCCTCTGCGATGAGCCGGCTACCCTCGACGAGCTGCTGGACATTGCAGACAAGTATGCCATAGCCGGCTCCTCGATGAAGACCGAGCTCCGAGTGGACGCCTCTGGGAAGGTGCTCGCTCCGGCTCCTAAAACACCGGCTGGCGACTCCAATCGGCGCCCCTATTAGAACGACCACAAGCGCAAGGCCCCTATGCTACCTTCAACCATTCGGCAGGTGGCCACAGTCGAAGACGAGCAGCCCGAAGAGCGACCCGCTCCCAAGAAGAGCGGCAGGCCGGCTTGGCAGCCGGCCTTCTCCTACGAGCAGACTCTCAATGTCTCCTGCAAGTTCCACAGCGGCGCGAAGCCGTCCAACCACATGACCCAAAAGTGCCACTGGCTCACCCGGATCTCCAAGGGCGAGGGGCTGGTGCCGCCTCCGCCTCAAGGCCGCCGCCTCTAGCCCCCCAGCAGCCGGCTGCTCGACCAGCAGTCGGAGCCATTCAAGATGAGTTCCCAGATGAGCACGCCGCCTACGTCGTCTTCACAAGCCAGGTTGAAGACAAGCGTAGCCGACGCCGACAGCACCAAGAGGTCAACGCAGTCGCCTCCAGCAACCCCAAGTTCATGCATTGGTCCGAAAGGCCTATCAACTGGAGCCGGGCCGATCATCCAGAGGTGATGTCGTCCCCTGGCTCCTACGCATTGGTGTTGGATGTCACCCTCGCAACAGAGAGGCGGGCTGCCCGATTCTCCCGCGTTCTGATTGATGGCGGAAGCAGTATCAACATACTGTACCGCGACACCATGGAGAAGTTGAAACTCAAGGCGAAGTAGCTCATGCCAAGCCGGACCGTGTTCCATGGCATCGTACCCGGCCTGTCCTGTTCCCTGATCGGCAAGATCAAGATGGATGTTCTCTTCGGAGACAAGGATCACTTTCGCCGAGAAGCAATCTGGTTTGAGGTAGTGGATCTGGAAAGCCCTTACCACGCTTTGCTCGGCCGACCTGCTCTGGCCAAGTTCATGGCTGTGCCCCACTACGCCTACCTGAAGATGAAGATGCCGAGCTCGAAGGGGATCATCACTGTAGCTGGCGACTACAAGAAGTCCATCGAGTGCGCTGCAGACAGCAGCCGGCTGGCCGAGTCCCTCGTAGTGGCAGAAGAGAAGAAGATGCTGGAGCGAGTTGTGGCCATGGCAGGCAAGCAGCCGGCCTTGTCCCCCAACCCCAAGGAATATGATGCGCAGGGCTCCTTCCAGCCGGCCAAGGAGATGAAGAAGATACCTCTGGACCCGGAGAACCCGGAGAGGTTTGCAGTCATTGGTGCAAACCTGGACAGTAAATAGGAAGGCGAGCTCGTCGACTTCCTCCGTGAGAATCGACACATCTTTGCATGGTCCCTAAAGGACATGCCGGGTGTTCCGAAGGATTTCGCCGAGCACAAGTTACATGTCCGAGCGGACGTGAAGCCGGTCAAGCAGCCCCTCCGCCGACCGTCAGAAGAGAAGAGAAGAATCGTAGGAGAAGAGATAGCCCGGCTCCTTGCCGTCGGCTTTATTATGGAAGTGTTTTTCCCAGAGTGGCTTGCCAACCCAGTCTTGGTGTTGAAGAAGAACAACAAATGGCGTATGTGTATAGACTGCACTAGCCTCAACAAGGCCTGCCCCAAAGATCCGTTTGCCCTGCCACGGATTGATCAAGTAATAGACTCCACAGCCGGATGCGAGCTGTTGAGTTTCTTGGATGCCTACTCAGGATACCACCAGATTAAGTTGGACCCAGCAGACCGCCTGAAGACCGCCTTCATCAGACCATTCGGAGCTTTCTGTTACCTGACTATGACATTCGGCTTGAGGAATGCCGGTGCCACTTTTTAGCGTTGCATGCAGAAATGCCTCCTTAAGCAACTCGGTAGAAATGCCCACGTCTACGTAGACGATATTGTGGTGAAGACAGAAAAGCGTGGCACCCTGCTGGAAGACCTCGAAGAAACATTTGCCAACTTGCGCCGATTCCAGATCAAGCTCAACCCCGAGAAATGCGTGTTCGGAGTACCAGCCGACCAGCTTCTAGGCTTTCTGGTCTCCGAACGCGGCATTGAGTGCAACCCTGTGAAGATCAAGGCCATTGAGAGAATGTAGATTCCCACCAAGTTGCGAGACATACAGAAGTTCACCGGGTGCCTGGCCTCCCTAAACCGCTTTATCAGCCGGCTAGGAGAGAAGGCTATCCCCCTGTACCGACTCATGAAGAAATCCGCTCATTTCGAGTGGAATGACCAAGCAGACCAAGCCTTCCATGAGTTGAAGAAGATGCTGACCACTCCGCCTGTCCTGGCGGCGCCGACTGAGAAGGAGCCCATGCTCCTCTACATTGCCGCAACTAGCTGAGTGGTCAGTACAGTTGTCGTGGTCCAGCGCCCAGAAGAAGGCCGAGCCCAGCTAGTCCAGAGGCCGGTATATTATCTAAGCAAAGTACTATCCAGCTCAAAGCAAAACTACCCACACTACCAGAAGATGTGCTATGGAGTGTACTTCGCCGCCAAGAAGCTGAAGCCCTACTTTCAAGAGCATTCCATCACGGTCGTATGCACCGCCCCGCTTGCCGAGATCATAGGCAGTCGGGATGCATCCGGCCGGGTGGCTAAATGGGCCATTGCGCTGGCGCCTTACACAATCTTCTACCAGCCCCGCACCGCCATCAAGTCCCAAGCATTGGCCGACTTCCTCGTCGACTGGGCCGAGACCCAGTACCTACCGCCGGCTCCCGACTCTACTCATTGGCGGATGCACTTCGACGGGTCCAAGATGCGCACCAGCTTGGGAGCCGGCATCGTCCTCACCTCTCCCAAAGGCGACAAGCTCAGATACACGCTGCAAATCCACTTTGCCGCCTCCAACAATGTGTCTAATTACGAGGCGCTCATACATGGGCTCCGGCTAGCCAAAGAGCTCGGCATACGCCGGATCCTGTGTTATGGCGACTCAAACTTGGTGGTCCAGCAGTCATCTGGCGACTTGGACGCCAAGGATGGAAACATGGCGAGCTATCGATTCCTCATCCAGCAGATCAGTGGGTACTTCGAAGGGTGCGAGTTCCTTCATGTGCCATGGGCCGACAACGACCAAGCAGACGCCCTGGCATGGATCGCCTCCACCCGACAGGCTATACCAACCGGTGTCTCTCTCCAGCGCCTCCTCAAACCATCTATCAAGCCGTCTCCAGAGTCGGACGCTATCTTCGTACCACCCGCCCCCGATGCAGCCGGATCCGACTGGAGGAACCCAACAGGTGGCTCGGGGACTTCGACAAGCGGCCCAGGGACTGCCGTAGTCGCACCAGGCTCGGGGACTGTAGTAGTCGCCCCGGGGACTGCAGCGACACAAGAAGCGGTGGCCGACTCTACCTCTCCACCACCTAACCCACCCACCCTAGTCACAGTGGTTGTACTAACAGTAGAAGAAGTCACAGCTCCATCATGGGCCCAGCCCATCCTCAACTTCCTAGTCAACAGAGAGCTACCGACTGATGAGATCTCGGCAAGACTAGTGCAACGCCGAGCCGGAGCATATGCAATAATAAACAGAGAACTTGTCAAGCGCGGCGTCACTGGGGTCTTCCAGCGCTGCGTCGAGCCAGAAAAGGGTGTAGCAATCCTCAAGGATATCCACCAAGTCGAATGCGGCCACCACGCAGCCTCAAGATCACTTGTGGCCAAAGCCTTCCGCCATGGTTTCTTCTGGCCGACTGCTTTGGAAGATGCCAAAGAGATAGTCAAATGCTGCAAAGGATGCCAAGTCTTTAAATCCAAACAACACCTGCTGGCTTCCGCACTCAAGACCATCCCCCTCACCTGGCCCTTTGCCGTCTGGGGGCTTGACATGGTGGGCCCATTCAAGATAGCCCGCGGCGGCTTGACACATCTGCTTGTCGCCGTGGACAAATTTACCAAGTGGATCAAAGCGAAGCTGATCAAGAAGTTGAATGGGCCGACTGTCGTGAAATTTATTGCCGACATCACTACTCGGTATGGCATGCCGCACAGCATCATCACCGACAATGGCACCAACATTGCCAAAGGAGCACTGGCATGTTTCTGCGCGACACAAGGCATCTGACTGGACTTAGCATCCGTTGCCCACCCGCAGTCAAACGGCCAGGTTGATCGAGCAAACGGCCTCATCCTCTCCGGCATCAAGCCCCGCCTAGTCGTACCACTGGAGCGCTTGGCCGGCTGCTGGCTCGACGAGCTGCCGGCTGTCCTCTGGAGTCTGCGTACTACCCCAAACAAGTCAACCGGCTTCACTCTGTTCTTCCTTGTATATGGTGCCGAGGCTGTCATCCCGACTGACATCGAGTTCGACTCGCCTCGGGTCACCATGTACACGGAGGCGGAGGCCAAGGAAGCGCGAGAAGACGACATCGACTTGCTGGAAGAAGGCCGGGTATTAGCACTGAGCCGGTCCGCCATCTACCAGCAGGGTTTGCACCGTTACCACAACCGGAAGATCAAGCCAAGATCTATCCAAGAGGGCGACCTCGTGCTTCGGCTGATCCAGCGAACAGCCGGCCAGCACAAGCTCTCGGCCCCTTGGGAAGGCCCATTCATCGTCAGCAAGGCACTAGGCAACGACTCCTACTACTTGATCGACGCACAAAAACCAAGAGCATGCAAGAGGGATGATTCCGGCAAGGAGTCGGAGCGACCATGGAACGCAAACCTCCTGAGAAGATTTTACAGTTGAAAGCAGTATGTACCATGCTACCGTTTTTATTAAATATGAGACAAACGGCCCCCCAGAGGAGCACTCGGGGACTGCCCTCCTTTATCTATGAATGACGAGTGTCATACTCATGAATGTATTATTACATTTGATTTTCTGTCTGGCACCGGGTTCGACAAGTCGGCCCGGGGACTGGCCGCCTTAAATTATATTAAAAGTTCTACCTGAAGTCAGACAAGTAGTGTGCCGGCACCCGAGCCCTCTCTTGTTGAAAGTCGCAGCTCGAAGAACCGACTGTCCAACTGGCAAGAGCCAAAGGCAGAAAGGATGCCCACACGAAAAACGACTAAGGACTAACGAACTTATATAATGCAAAGACGGCCTCCAACCACGCCTACCGGCTGTCAAACCAGCCGGCTGGCCGGCCTCCCAGTTACTTCACTATAATCCAACAAAGCTAGAGTAGTTGCCCTCCCAACTGGCCAAGCACTTCTCCAGCCACAGATTGCAGAGCAGCTGTCCGGCTGGGAAGGCGGCAACCAAGGGAGGGCGGCAAAGGAAACAGCCGAAGGATGAAAAGCAAAGAGCAAGGGAAAGCCAAACGCATGCATAATTATATTTACACATAAGGCCCTTAACAGGCCGGCAGTCAATATAGTTCGAATACACCCCCAGTGGGTGGAATTGCGCAAACTTAACAAAATGTTGTTCCAAGAGTGGTAAAAGAGGAAAGTAGAGGTAGCAAACTAGACTAAGGGCGCAGCAGGGGAGCCGGGCTGGTCGGTGGAGACGGCGCCGCCGGCTCGAGGAGTGGCCGGCTGGCGGGTCTCGGCTTGATCATCGCCGGCTGTAGGCGGTGCACCCGCGCGTGCCTTGTTGCTGGAGGCACGGTCAAGCTGAGGCTGACCGGCCGCTCCACCATCTGGCGTGGCGTCTTCACCCTCCTCCTCCTCCTCCTCCTCGCCCTCGTTGCTGGAGTCGATCTCCTCCACCGAGTCCTCGCCATCTGCCGGGTTCAGCCCGAACCACTCCTCGGCTAGGCAACGCCGTTGTCGTCCACCTCAGGAGCGAAGGCGCTGGTGTCGGTGTAGTCGGCAATCGCCGAAGCCCGCTGGATGATAGCCGGCCGCGCCGGCTCCAGCTCCATGTCGGCCTCCTGCCGCCAGGTGGCCAGCTGGTCTAGACTCAGCTCGGGATACCAGGCCTTGGCGAAGTCCAGCGCCCGCCTGGTGCCGGACCGAGCCGGAGAAGCCTTCCAGGCCTCGAAGCGGCCGACCGCCACCTCCAACCAGTCGGTAGTCCGACTGGGGGTGCGGGGAATCACCTCACTAGGCCAGAGAGCGGCCAACACCTGCGCCCCAACATGCTGAAGCCGGCGGAGCACGCGGTGAGCCGGCTGGAGGCGGGCCTGAATCGCCAAGAGCTGCTCCTCCAGCGACCGACGAGCGTTTGGCACGATCTCGGCACCAGAATGCCTTCGTGCCTCGCGGTGGGCCTCGACGACCTGGTTGGCGGCGGTAGAGTAGCCAGGGAAGTACTCTGCGCAAGAAAGAAAGAGAAAGAAGAGAAAAATACCAAGTCAGAAAATGAGCCAAACGGCAAGCGGCAAGCAAGGACGAAGAAGAAGGCGGCCTAGCGTCAACCAAGTCTTCGATCTGGCCATAGCCGTTGATCAACGACTGCCTGCTTCAGCCCAGCTGGCCGCCTCTGTCTCATATTCGGCTTGGAGGGCGGCCTCGCTGTCCTGCACCGCCTTGAGGGCCGCCTTGTGGCTCTTCTCCTGGTCAGCCAACCTCTTGGCCAGGCGGTCACACTCCTGTGCCAAGGCGTCAAATTCGGCCTCCTTAACATGGAGGGCGACCTGGGCCCCGCCCAGCTGCTCCCTCAGACTGGCGTTGGCCGCTACAGGGATGGCAGAAAAGAAAAAAGCAATAAGGAAGAAATCATCAAGGAAGATCCGACCCGACTGCTCAGCAGTCGGCCCGAATCTCGGGGACTACACCCAGTGGGTGCACTGATGCACCCCCACGTGAGAGGCGAAGCACTTACCCCGGCTCTCAGATAGATCAGCATTCTTCTGGGTCAGCTCCCGAGCCTGGGAGTTGAAGGCAGCCGCGTGGAGGTTGTGGTAGTCCTGCAAGTCAGGCAGAGGAGCGAATGAGAACAAGATAGCAAAACAAAGCCCGCTAAGAAGTTCCAAGCCGCCTGCTCAGCAGCCGACTCGGAACTCGGGGACTACACCCAGTGGGTGCGCTGACGCGCCCCCACGGAAGAAAACAAGGTCAAAAAAGCAAAAATAAGAAGACTAACCCGAATGGCCGCCCGCATCACAAGGAACTCATCATTGTATTTCCTCAGCGCTGCAGCCTGGGACTGAAGCCGGTTCCGGACGTCCTGCGCTGCCACGTTCACCACAGCCGTCCCTCCACCCGGCGTCCACCCCGAGCTGGCGTTGGCCGCGTCCATGTCCTGGGCCGACGAGCTGGAGCCCGCGGCCTTCTGCGGGTCCGATGCGGCCTTCCCCGTGCGCTGGCGCGATGGCGACTAGACCACCAGGTCCGTCCTCGCGGTCGGTTCGCCCCCGGCTGATTGCGCAGGCGGCACGTTAGGCCGGCCGCCTTGGGTCGCCCCAGTCGGCGGGGCCGGTGCGGCCTCCCTCTCCGGGACGATGATGTCATCCTCCCTCTCCAATCCCGGCTGGTCGCCGCCGGCTTCCTCTGGCGGGGGCTCTAGGGCCTCGGGAGCCGCAACGCGCAGAGGGGTGACGAGCAAGGCCCCCTCCGCTGTTGCCGCGGCCGCAGCCTCCGCTTGGGCCTGGGCCGCTGCGTCGGCGCGCGCCTTCACCGCCTCCTCCTCCTGTGCCGCCTTGGCGGCAGCCGCCCTCAATTCCTCCGCCTCCCACACGTTTTGCTCCGTCGCCGCCTGAAGCTCGGCGCGGGGGTCGACGTGGCGGGTGCTCCCGGATCCTCCCGGAGATCGAACGACGAAGGCGGCAGCAACCCGCTCGAGCGAAAGCGGAGCCCTGATTTTTTGAGAAAGGGCAAGGATTCAGAAATCAAAAAAAAGAAGAAAGAATGTACAAAGGAATATACACTTACGCGGACACCATCTGCGGCTGCTTCACCGCCTTGCGGAAGCGGGCCGCCTTCGCGGCCGCCTCATCCCGCCTGGTCGCCGCCGCCCCACCCTTGGGCTTCTTCGGCCGACTGGCGAACAAGCCCGACGCGGCACGGCGCTTCTGCCCGCGGCCCCTAGCAGGCGGCGCCGCGGAGGAACCCGCGCCGGGGCCGGATGCCGGCTGGCGGCGTGGGACGATTTCCGCCTCGACGTCATCTGGACAGTCGTCGAAACTGGCTCCCAGCCCAGAGCCGCCTGCTTCGCAGCCGGCTTCGCCGCCACCCGCCTCGGTGTTGTCATCCATGGCGGCCGCCCCCAAGTCATGGTCCTCCAGGTCATGCTCCGCCCGGTCAGGGAGGAATCGGCGCTCCGCCTCCGACCCGGCTGCAGGTCAAAGAAGAGGGCTCTGCCATGGCGTGCCGACTGATCAAAGACGGCCAGAAGGAACTCGGCGACAAAACTAAGAAAAGAAAAGGAAAAAGAGAACATACCGTGGGCGGAGGATCTGCACGGGAATATGGCTCCTTGCCAAACCGCAACTCTGCGGAGAGCTTGCTGTTCGCAAGGTAATTCACCATATGGGCCACATCGTCGTGCGGCATGTCCTTGGTGCACATCCGACTAGGATCGAGCTGGCCGCTCATCTGATAGATCAGGTGAGGGTGGCTCTGAAGCGGAAGCACCCGGCGCGCGACGAAGGCGGCCAGCAAGTCGGACCCAGTCAGGCCCTCCGACTGGATCATCACCCGCAGTCGGGCGACGGCCGCGGCTCCAGCCGGCGTCAGCGTGACGGCCTGATAGGACCATTGGGGCCGCCTCCCAGCCGGCGTCAGCGTGACGGCCTGATAGGACCATTGGAGCGGAAGACTACGCGCTCGCCTTCCTCCGGCTCCGGCGTGATCTCCTTCGCAGGCGCGAGACGGACCCGCACCTGGTCCACGCTGGGCAACCGCCACGTCTTGCAGAGGAACTTGATGTGGTCCATATGGACGTTGGAGCCATCCCAGTACCCGCCGTACTGCATGGTGGCATGAGGCTGGCAAGAAAGAGTGCGGCGGCGGAGAAAGCACGGCCTCGCGGCGGCAGAGCTGCGGGGCGGAGTGAAGATTGGTGGGACGGCGCGGCGGTGAGTCGCTGCTGTGAGGGAAAGCAGGAGGAAGAAGATGGCGGAAAGGAGAGGATCGTGCGAGCGTCTGCCGCTTCCCCTCCTCCCCCTACTTATAGCCTCGTGCGGCGAAGCCGAGGAGGCGAGGCGTGGGGAGGAACGTGGGATTAACTGCGCCCACTCCCCCACGTCCCGCGATTATTACGCCCTAACGGCGTGTGGAAACCGCCGCCGGAAGACGTGCGGACAGTTTTGGGCCGCAAAGAATCCGCGCCTGGGCCTATGCGTAGGAGTGGTGGGCCCTCGGCCTGTGGCGACGTCTTGTCGTGCGCGTGGGTTGGCAGGCTCTTTTCAGCCAAGGGACGCCACGTGGTTTGCAGGCGGCGAGCGGCCGGCCCACAGCCCGGCACACGCGCCAACAGACTCCCGCCTTCCGACTTTAAAAATTTCGCCAAGACAGCGCGCCCAACCGAAGCTGGCTCCCAGCTGCTGGCTTGTCAAGATAAGAAGCTGACCGAGCTTCTCGACCCCCTCTCAGCCTCGAACCCAACCAGCTTCGGGGACTACTGTCGGAGTAAATGGCCACGGGTAGCCTAACCGACTCCCCCTGCCTCTTCAAAAAAATTACCAGGACATTCAAGCCTTCAAGCATACAAAGCATAGGGCCGCCTTCCCGCGGCCGAGGGCCAACTCCCAGAAGGCGACCCAGCCTCAGAAACCTCCTCCAAGAAAGATACGATATAGCCGACTCCAAGAAGCCAGCCCCAAGAGGACCAACTCCCAGAAGCCAGCTACAAAGAAAGCCGGCTCCCAGAAGTCGGCCAAGACTGCACCCACCAAGACTGTACCCACATAGCGGCGATAGGATGTGGTGTGGCCACAGTACAGCCCACTACCCCCGAATCCCAGAACAGGCATGGCCACAGGGCGCCGTACGGGACAGCTATCCCCCGTCCAGCGCGGCACTGTAGCCATGTTGGCCTCGATGTCACCCACGACAGGTGCCAGTACGGCCCGTGGGCGGCGGGCCCCTTTGCCAGAGAGACATCTGAAGGCGGCCTGGCCTCCTCTAGTCGGCCAGGGGTGTGTCGGCTCCCAATAGCCGGCTATCTCCCTCCCTCGAAGCATGCGCCTCATTAAGGAGACAAGACGAGGTAAGGATACAGTGAGAGCTCGCAAGGCGGTGACACTGTAGCCACGCTTACCTCGACGAAGCCCTCGTCATCAGAGGCGAGGCAATAGTAACCAGCCGCCGACAAAGCCCCCAAGCGGTGGGGCTGGCATGCCGGCCAAGAGGCCGGCAGCCGGCGGGACCCACCAGTCGGCTGGCCCCAATGACCGGCGGAGAAGCCGGCGAGCATAGACACTGATGGCTGGGACCCGTGCCCAGCCGGATTACCATTGTACCCCTGGGGGGTGGGCCTATATAAACCCCCCGAGGCACCCATGCAAAGGGTGGATCTCATAGAATTCCACACACCACCTAGAGAGAAAAGGAGAGCTAGCCTTGCCCTTCCTCTTCCTCTAGCCAAACAGCTCAAGGAGCGCTTGTAGCTACTTGTATTGATCTAGTTACCATGCGGAGACCCCGCAGAGCAGGACTAGGGGTGTTATCTCCACGGAGAGCCCCGAACCTGGGTAAGATCCGCCGGCGTGCATGTCTTCGCCTCATCCCATTTCCAGGCACCGGCGATGTTTTACTGGCGCCCACAATGATAAGCCACCCGTTGGCATATGTCGCACATACCACCCGACAGGGATGACACGCGTGGCTGGATGCCCTGAATTATCCCCGCCCCCCGTCTTCACTCCCCACAGGGGCCTGAAGGAGTCCCGAAGCTTGAACACATCAACTGTCGAGGGGAAGAAGGCGGACTGCGTCTGCTGCACCGCCAACGCACTCTCCGGCGGCTCCGCAGCTCCGGCATCCTTGGCCACTCCCTTGCCCTTGGTGGATTTTGGCGCCATGGCGGCTGGAGGAGGAGGGCAGGACAGAGGGCGGCGGAGGCGCAACGGTGGCGAGCAGGAACGAAGCTTGGAGAAGAAGAGGAAGGCAGGCGAAGGTTTCCGAGATTGGGGTTGCGTGAAGGGTAAAAGGAACAGTGCGCCCGCGGTTATCCCTTTTTATGGGGAAGCCGCGGGTCGCGCTGCCCGTTTACTGTGATGTGGCGCATGCGTGCAGGAACCGCCCCACACATGCCGCCCACGTCACGCACATCCCTCCATGCCGCGCGCGCGGGTCGTGGGAAGCGAAGCGCGCGAAGAGTTTTACCGCGGTAAAAACCGCCCCGCCTGCACGCGCACCGTTTTGGGCCTGGCCCAACAACGTGTCGCGCTTATGTGTGGCCCAGGCCCGGGGGCTCCTGTCGGTGTACAAAAAGAGGGGCACGCTTTTGTACCCCTTTACCTATGCACGGGCTGTCGGAGCCGCGCCCACGGTCACACCAAGCAGAACAGGGGAGGTGAGCCAAGGTAAGACCGAAGCCCAATATAATCAGAGCAACGCCAAGGCCGAGACCACAAGGAGTAGAGGGACAAAGTAGGCTCCCCCGGGAAGTCCCTTGCCGGGGCAGCCTCAGTAGCCCTGGCAAGACCCTTGCCGGGGCAGCTCGCCCCACACCAACAGAGCGAGCCACCCTTGAGCCCACGGTCCCCAACGCCATCATCCACGTGGGGCCAGGGCTCGGGAAGGCACCTCTATGGTGGCATGCAGATCTTTGTGAAGATAAATTCAAGATCAGATGAGGATTAGAAGACGACGATCCTCGGCAAGATCCTTGCCGAGGAAGGCCACCAGACCCCCGGCAAGGCCCTTGCCTGGGACGACAGCGCGCCACGGCAAGACCCTTGCCGGGCCACCCGGCAAGGCCCTCACCAAAGACGCCAGCAGGGCCACCGCCAGGCCTACGCCATCCAAGCTTCCACCACCGTTCACATGTAGCTGCCGGCCCAACGAGCTGGGCGGGCACCTGCATGGCAACATGCAGCCCCCAGTCAACTCATCGAGCGCCTGCGTGGCGGCATGCAGATCTTCGTGAAGGCTCCACCACCGCGCCACCTCAGCTGCCTGCCTGCCTACATGGCGCCGCACGCATCGCTGGCCAAGGCGCGTGTCGAAGCAAGGAGGAGCGGCGACGGACGGGACGGGCCTCGCCCCCGTCCCGGATAAATCAGGGGGACACCTAAGCTACGCATTAAATGTGTCTTGTCCTGTAATACGAGCGATAAGCTCAGGGCACTGTGTGCCTTTCCACCTCCTGTGTGCCACTGTGGCAGCCCCTTTCGACTATAAAAGGAGGCCCATGGCATACTGGGGAGAGATTCGGCTCTTTCGAACCACGCACTCACCACAGCTAGTTCGAGAGCTCAAGAACTCTCTGAAATACACCCACCAAAGCAGGACTAGGGTATTATGCATCCTCGCGGCCCGAACCTGGGTGAACGCTCCTCGTGCTGTCTACTGATCCTACTCTTCTGGCAACCCTGCGCCCCAGCAACCGTAGTAGGGATTCTTGTGATCCCATAGGTATCGTTTCCCCCCGCAGGGCCAATAAGCTCGAGTGTGCCACCGACGAGGAGCTCTGGTGGGCGCCCAACGAAATGGCAAGATCGGCCGCGCGCGTCCGCCAGTAAGAGGCAGATCGGTACGTCGAGCGCCGAGAGGCGGAGGAGTCGGAGTACTGCCTCCGCACTGGGAAGACGCCGCACACCAGGGAGCTGCTGGTGAGGGGCTGCCGGAATACTGGCCCCAAGAGGGATTATTAGTTTTAGTATTATTCGTTTTCAATTTTATGCATTGTACCTAGTAGTTAAGTATCATGACGTATATGTGATGATATTATATATATATATATATTATTTTTTTCTGTGATGATCTAATGAACAATTAATATATATATATATATTATGAATTCCATTTTCTATCTGTTTTTGCATACTAATTTGAATCTAGCTGTTATCATCCACATATACAGAATGGAAAGCGTATACACACACATTGAAACAGAACATATAAGAATAGAAAACAGAGTACACACATTGAAACAGAGCAATAAACAGAGCAATACTATGATTGCTGTGAATACAAAGATATCCACGTCGAAACAACTTTTCAGAATAAAACGCGTCCATGAGACCATGACGAGCAACCCTTGCCTAGGGTAGCTCTTGGCTCTGCCTGAACTCGTGCAGGCATTCATCCAAGCGGTCGACACGCACGCGGTACATCTGGAGCGCGATCTCGAGCTCCAAGTTGGCTATTTCATCGGAGATCACCAGCTTGAGGATGCGACGGCCATGTTCCTCTACTACGCCCAGGTGGACACCTGGGCCAAGGAGGCGGTCGAGCCTACGGACCAGCGCGTTGGCATCTAGCGGGCCGCGGACAAGGCGAATGGCAGCACCTATGCGAACGGCGCGGCGGGCGTCCGGTGCAAGTATGGCGTGGCCGGCATCTGGTGCAAGTACGACGCTGAGGGCCTCTGCCCACTCCTGGCGAGGAATGGGGGGTACTGACGGGACGTGTACCCAGCTGCGACGTCGTGTCGACACCAGGCAAGTGTCGATGGATCCGCTCTTGTTGTGCGACGCGCCGCGCCTAGCTTGCTCTGCGGCGTGCCATCGATCATGTTGTGCGGCGAGCTACAGCCTGTCGGCGCTGTCATGCCTATCTTGATCCGCGCCGCTCAAGCGCCATGCGCCAAAGGTCTGCTCAACCCTGACGATGACGCGCATCATAGCGTCGTCCATCGAGTTGCCGGGGAGCGCCTCGGCCTCGACGGGCCGTGGCGCCTGCTCGTTTTCCTCGTCGACGAGGTTGATGGCAGAGGCGGCGCTTTGGTGGGTTGGCATGCTTGGAAAAGGTGGATGTGCTACAGGGTGGCGGGAAACAGGTGAGGAAATGGCAGGAAATGGTGGCGTGTTCATAAAACGCCATCAATTAATGGAAACTTAGCATCGAGCTAGCACAAGAAGTAGATGATGATCAGATGAACACGGACCACACTAGGGATCCCATCGGTGATGAATTCATCAATCCCAAATGGTTGAATACTAGCGAGCGTTTTCCCACAACACACATGGCCTATTCCATCACAAATAGGTCGGATGGATCAACTGTATGCTACGTATCGCACATTGTCAAAAAAGTAATGCGGTAGACCTTCTTTAACCTGTGTTAAAAATTAGCTGAGGACCTCGAGGTTAAATTAGCTGAGGGAATGGGGCATTTCGGTCATTTGACCGAAATGACCCATCCCATCACCTAATATAACATCGACACAACTTCCCATCCAGTCACCCATCCGATGGCTCCTCCAGCCTGAGCACACTTAACTTGACAGTTTTCTTACATGAGATACTACTGGAACAGCTAGTCCTTGCTGATAGGAATGCCTCTTCGCATCCTTATGGCGTATCCGCATGACCGCCCGTCCCACAATGGCCAATAGATGTTGTGTAAACAAAGCATATCACATATGTCTTATTAGAAGTAATTGTCTGCGTTATTATCGGTCTTCGCACACATTTCTGATTACAGAACTATTTGTCGCGTATCACATACATCTTGTTATATTGAACCGTTTCTGTTCTCTTGCCTAATCACAAATAGTTCATCCAAGTGAACCGTATGTTGTACATCGCACACACCTTGATCGGGCTGTTCGTTTCTTTTGTGTTGCCTAATCACAAAAAATTCATCCGAGTGAACCATATGCTGTACATCGCACACACCTTCATCTGGCTGCCTGTTTCTTTTGTTCGTCCTCATCGCAGACATTTAATTGAACTGAACCATATGCCCTTCATCGCACACGCAACTAAAACCTGAAACATGTTTGATGCATCCGTCATCGCAAACGTTTTATACAGTTCTGACGGTTTTCCTACACCACCGTTTGCGATCATTGCATCACACATAGTTTCTCGAAGGGTCTCTGCTCGTAGTGTCGCGTTAGCAGCATCCTGCGTTAGTGTGATTTTGATCGAGGGATGACTTTGCCCTGCATAATCATGCAAACAAGGCAGAATTCATAGAAACCAGACAAAAATCATTACATTTCGAAAACTTTTTATATAAACCGGACGAGATACATTACAGTTTTCATACAATTCGCAGTGAAACCTACTCTAAACAAGTGCAACTGTAATGTGGGCGGCGCACGGACGACGGCCGGCCGTGTTGTCGTTTGAGGCTACTCATAGTGGGGTGTATCATATACAATATACTAGTGCATGATACTGGTGTATGATATACTACTTTTATAGTGCATAGTATCATAGAGTAGTAGCATAGATGATCATATTTATTGCCATGCATACCCCCTGTCTCTTCTTTAATTCCCTGCCATATCACCATGTCTGATATTCCCGAGTGTATGTACCAGTTAAGTTACGACCACTATGGCCAACCTCGACGCGGAGCAGTCGCATGCACCCGGAAGCGGCGCTCTCTCGGCCGTCGCGCTGCTTCAAAGCCGGCCCTAGTGAGAGGTCACCTCCGCTCTGGCTGTAACACCCCAAAATTTTGACCTTGTATTATTAATTAAAATTTTTGCCAGGAAATTAAATTTTGTTTTCTGGATTTATCTTTGATTTCAGAACCCCTCTTCTCTTTAATATTGTGGGTTTTTACCTCAAGTGGAAACATTCCAAAAGTATCATTGGACTTGTATAATCTCCCAATAAAACAATTCTTTATCAGTGGATTTATTTGCATAATTGTTTTCCTAGAGCTTTATCCTTTTAAAATGATTTTTCATAAATTTGGAGCCTCTGTTGCACTGCAACCATTTGATTAATGCATTTAAAAGTTTCACCAAAATTTGGGGATGTCATCTGATGCTTCCACATCACTTTTTTTCAAGAATATATTTTGGTCATTGGAGATTTTGAGCTCTACATCAACTTTTCAAATCTGGTCCAGTAGGTATTTTTGCACTACAACCTATTTAAATATTTCCCTAAAAATTCTTCCAAGTGTTTGGAGATGTCAGTAGATGCTTATATTTCAGCTTCATGCAAAAACCCATTGGTGTTCTTTGAAAAAGTTGAGAAGATCATCCTCATCTTCATTCTGGTCCAGTTTGGTGATTTGTACTGCAACCCTAATTTTTTTGCTCTAGTGCCCATGAGCTTTTTCCTACTTGTAGTCCTCCCTACGAAACCCTTAAGCCCAGGAGAGTGGACCCATTGGAGGATTTTTAGTGCATGCAATGAAGCTTTGTTCTTGCTGCCCAAAGCTGAAGTTTTGCAAAACTTGCACTAGCAAGTTTCTGGTTTTGTCCAAATGATCTTGCCATCATCACCTACATCTAGGGAGACCCTGATATGGAGATTTTGGCCACTCCAAGAGTTGTCTAGAAGCCCTTGTCATTTTGTCAAACACTTGGTGTGCATAGTCAGTTTTGACATGATTTTTAGTTTGCACTGTTTACTTAATCCACTGGCCCAGTAACCTTGTCCACTAAGATCCTAGCTACTCCTAACCTAGGTCTGCTAACTGCCAGCCGCACCCAAGCCCTGTGGCACGCATTGGCATTTTGCCGAACAGTTGTTGTGCATGCTCTGGGTGTGCCCAGAGCGCACGTTTTGCACGCGCGTGCACCGAGCCGCCGCGTCTCGCTGCCGGCCACCCCCGCGCTCATGCTGACCCTTCCCACTCGCAGCCGACGTGCCCCGCCCCCTCCCTCGCCGCAGAGCCGCCCTTGGCACCCTACAGCACCGCCGTCAGGTCGGCCACGGCGGCTAGCGGCCGGCCACAGTGGGCTCCTGCCATGGACGGCGCCGCCTGAGCCGCAGAAGCGCGCCAGCTGCCCCCCTGTACAGCCCGAGCCTATCCTCAAGCCCGTCTGCTAGTGCTCGTCGCCGCCACGTCGCACTGGCCACTACAGAACGGCGACTCGCCGTCGTTCTTATCCACCACCGCGGAACCAGCCTCGTTGCGCTATAAAAGGAGGCCCCCGAGCTCCTCCGAGCACTCAGGCGAACCCAGGCCACCCCCATAGCACCCCCTCAGCCAGCAATCGGCGGATGGTAGCCGTCTTCCTCGACTCCGGCCGGTTCGGCCGCCGCCACCTTCCGGTGCCGTTCATCGCAACCAGACCCTCCCCCGTTCATCCAACACCACCACCCGTTTCCCCTTGACCTCACGGAGCCGCCCAGCCTCTCAAACGCGACCAAGAACCACCATAGCTCGAAACCCCCAAACCACCCGAAGCCTCCTCCGCCGCGGAGCTCACCGCCGGCGACTCCCTTCACCCCCACGGCCCTCTCGACCACCAGGAGGACCGCCCTGGGACCATGGATCCATCCCTACCCTCCGGAGCCCGCGAGGAGACGCCAATCGCCGGCGTCGATCGCCGGAGTCCCGCCTCCGCTCGGGCAGAGGAAGAGGAGGGAGAAACGACTGGTCAAACCTGACCAGTGGGCCCCGTGGACCCACTGTCAGTGACCCACGCGCCCGTCCACTCTGGATAAGTGAAAGCTTAAAAGTCTCGAGTACGTATTCCCTACCCCGAAAGCGTATTCTGTACCGAAGCGTTTCCTTTTTTCTGTTTTATTTTAAAAACAGAATTTGACTAAACTTTGACTGGCTATATCTTTTAAAATAAAACTCCAAATGAGTTGATTCCTTTTCCTACCTTTCTCAAATTCTGTCTAGTTTATTTTAGTATTTATTTGAAAATTTTCCAAACAACTTTTTTGTACTGTTTTAAAGCTATGTGTTGATTTAAATTTTCATAAAATAGGATTTTGAAGAAGAAGGCAACTTTCAAAAAATGCACTCCCTCTTGCATACTCTTGAAGGCAATCATTCTGAACTCTGGCATAATATTTTTGGGTGTTGTTGATACAGTTACAACACCACCTTGACTTGGAGCATACGTTATTTTATGTGACGATAAAATCATACGCATGAGTGCACAATGGAGAATTTTTTTGCTGTTAGAAATGGATATGCTGGTGTTAGTGATCATCCTCGTGAGCTTTTCATGCATACCGGAAGGAAGCCGGGAAAGTCGTGGTCTTGGGTAGACACGAGCTTGTCCCTAGTTCCTCGTCGAGACAAGTGTGTCCGGTATGTCATGATGAGGTATGATGAGCGGTGATTCTGTCTGTTAGTTGAAATATTTTTGTTATGCTAATCATACGGAGAATACATGGACCTCCTGAGTCGGCCGCAGGTCGAGTCTTGTTCAGTAACCCCCCTACTTGTTTCGTACTACCACTCGTCCCTGCCACAGGTAGGGTACGGTTCAGTAGGTTGTCAACCCCTTCCTAGCACACACCATACAGAGAGGCCATGGTGGAAGATACCGGATGCATCCGGTAGGCATGCCACCTGGTCCGGGGGCATGGGTGTTTCCGGTTGGGACCGAGAGGGGGGCACCCCTTAGAGCGCGCGTTATAAATTTGATCCCATGCTAAGTCGAGGTTGTAGCCTCCCCACTTAGAGTTTTGCTTGACACGTGCCGTGGGTGATTCCAGACACCGGTAAGTTAAGCTGGTGTGTGCGGGTCAGGTGTGTTTTCAATTAAAAGACAGTAGGCGGAATTAGTCCCGATGGACTAAATAAATCCATTACTCGTGGGTAAAGAGTACACCCTCTGCAGAGGTTAAATCTATTCGGATAGCCATATCCATGGGTAAGGACTACAGTCTGAGATGGGTCTAGTGACGGTCTTCGGAGGAGAAACGGTTGAACCAGAACATTGATTATGACCTATGACATATGAGGATTATGATTATTATTATTGTGGACTAATCCTCCTGGATACTCACTGCGACTATCCTCTTATAAGCCCTTTATGTGGTGTCGCATAGACGCCCGACTGTGGCATGCTTGCTATTTCTCTTATATTATAAGCCCTTTATGTGGTGTCGCATAAACGGCCGACTGTGGCATGCTTGCTATTTCTTTTATATTATAAGCCCTTTATGTGGTGTCGCGCAGACGCCCGACTGTGGCATGCTTGTTATTTCTATTATTTATAAGCCCTTTATGTGGTGTCGCTCAGACGCCCGACTGCGGCATGCTTGTCATTTATTTATTCTTTATAAGCCCTTTATGTGGTGTCGCTCAGAGGCCCGACTGAGGCATGATTTATCTTTTATCCTTCCGAGGCGTCGCTTCAGACACTCGATCGGTGCATTCTATGCCTACTCCCGTATTGCATATTCATATTTTACCCGCATGCGTGCATCATGGTTTTTTGTTTATTTCGTGACAGACGTTATGATCATAGAATATTTCGGAGCATGATTATCCCTTGTTATATTATACCCGTGTTCATAATGTTTGCGAGTACATTCCAAAGTACTCACTTGCTTGTCCCTGGCTATTGTCTTGGCAAGATTTCTCGCATGGAGATAAGCATTGCGATGACAGCCCCGGAACCTACGCAATGATGATAGCGGCCTCGCGAAGATAGGAGTTATCCTGGTCAGCTGTTCCTGTGGGAAATGGAGTCCCATAGACGCAGATGAACCACAAACCGCTTCCGCCATCAACCACTAGAAACCATGTGTTGTACTCATAGGCCACAATGGTCTTGTACTACATATTTTGTACTTCGCTTGGAATTTCTGTATCAAGTTGGTGCCTCATCAGCTAACAGTAATCCTGGGGCTGGTGAGCACAAGGGCCATTTTCTGGAAAATTAATATCCCGAAAAACCGGTCCTGACAAACTTGGTATCAGAGCCAGGCTGACCATTGGCTAATCCTATCTTAGCCAGGTCAATAAACCTAGGTTGACCAACCCACCAGACCTTAACCTAACCCCGGCCAAGCTTCTCGTGTAAGATAGCCACACAGTGACCCCGACGCTTTTGGCAGTCGGTGCCCAACCTATCAGCCTAGCCCGTCGATCACGCGCCCGTGACCGACACCTAAAATGTCTCATTCGCAAGCGTGCGAAGGAAGACTCCGTCCCCTTTTCTATAAAAAGGGCACGCTAGCCTCAACCCAGCACAGCACAGCCTCTACCCCCAAACCAAGCCGTAATGCCTGGCCCCATTGTTCACAATGAGACCACAGCAACCAACCTTGGAGGTTTTGTGACCGTGCTCGCAAACCTCACCCGCCGTGCCTATGCATTAGAAGAGCCCCCAGAATATGTTGTGTACCAAGGACCCATGAGCGGTGAGAGCCGTCAATTCTGGGCCACTGCACACATCTATGGTAGGGGTCTATCACCAGAACGCCCCTACAGGTTCACTGGAAGGACAACTTCCTTTGAGCCACAAGCCATCCAACTGGCAGCTCGAGAGGCTATAGTTCAACTCTGGCACTTGTCGCCCAGAGTTAACTGTCACTCGTTCTACTACTACCCCAACCGTGACGGGTATGGTAGGCCGCCCCAGGTTGCCAACGGAGATCACGAGACGGATCCTGCACTATTGCATCTGGTGCGCTATGTAAGTACACTGGAGGAACTATTCGATCAAATCACCCTTGATCTGATCGTAGCTCGTGGAGAACTGGTTCGCCGAGCCCTGGCGAGAGGAGAAGAGGAGCACGACGCTGACAACCCAGTCGTGCTGTTCGGACACCCGATTGAGTCCTTGAGGTCTGCCCCAGCCATCGACCAAAATGCTTTGGTGTCCCCAGAAGTGCTCCGTCGCCTCTTGGGAACACGCTCCAACTGGATTGTGGCCAACAACCCCCGCGATGGTCATCATCGCTACCCCGACCCTGCAGCCCCTCAATCTCATCCAGCTAATCCCGACGGTGAAACCCGTGGAGAAGCCTCAACGTCCGCTAGGCAAGCCCGCTTAGATATTAACAAAGTAGACTAAGTCGCTCGAGTAGTAACGAGCCTTAGTATTTCTACGCCGTGTAATTGTGTGAGCCTGTATCACCATAATTTAATGTTGTCTGCTTGTGCGCCCCTATTTTGGAATAGTAGCCATGCATATGTACGTTAGCGTACAGTTACATTTTTTTTTAATTCCGGGCACAGCTACCAAAACCAACCCCGACGACACCCATAGTAATGCGCCACTTTGTGGGATATGAGTATCTCTGGCATTGACCCCGACCCCATAGAACAGAACCGACAAACTAGTTACCCTTCACCACGGTAAATAACCCAGCCCCAATGCTATATAAAAGGCCACCTCATGACCTTGCCAAGTACCCCTCACCTTGTGCGCAACACTCACAGCCATTTCTTTGCCATGCCGACCCCCAATATTTATCTGAGAACCCCAGATGCAACCCCGGGTAGTTTTAAATTATTGTGGGACTTTACCTGCAGTACCATGAGTGCCATCCATCCATCCCAGTACGAGTTGCTCAAATCGAGGATCACCCCATCCACCTCGAAATATTGGGCAGTGGTGCACATCCCTCCCGCAAACCCAAACCAAGACCCAACGGAAGTCTCCTTCGTGGGGAAATCCATGCCGACTCCGCATATGGCCATAGAAGCTGCTGCGTACGAAGCGCTCGCTCGTCTTCGATTCGCGGTACCCTATGCCAACGAACGAGGATATTATTACTTTCCGAGTCGTGCAGCACCCGGAGAAGTAGCATCTTTTCCCGGTGGGCGAATTGAGAGAGATCCAGTACTGGCCAACCTTGCCCAGTATGTTATCGCTCAGGAGCGTTTGACTCAGCGGGTGATGGGTTATCTCCAGAGCCTTGATGATTTAAATCCTCAGATCGCTATTGGCAGACCACTGAGGCCTGGCCAGGAGAGACGCATTCACCGGCTAGTCAACCCACTTTCCCCGATAGAAGAAGAGTGTGCCCCAGTACCTGAGACGTTTTCTCAGGACCCTGTCCTTTTTCCTTTTTTATTGTAGACGTCACCGCTATGTTTATTATCCCAGTATTTAGTTATGTGTTGTAACTTGTACGTGGTATCCAAAATTTGTGCGACGGATCCAAAAATTCTGGTTTCAATTATGTGAGCAGTTTTACTGCTGTTAATTTTGATTTAACTAATTTTTCACTCACGATAAGTTTTGTAGTGAGATTTCTTTCCCTGAGTTGCTGCAACATATGCCTCTTCATGGCGTAGATTTTATTCACGCAGTGGCAGACTCACAACCACAACCACTCGACCTCGTGCGCTAATTACAAATCCTCGTACACATTTTGCACCTAACTGATCACACCTGAGGACACCACAGTCTCAGTAAGAGAGATTTGTGAGTAATCATTCGGGCGAGAGTTGCCGCAGCACACCGATAGCAGTTAGCACTCGATGCCGCACCTAATCCTCGTGATCGCCGCTACCGCGAAGAGCTAACACTCGAGCGGCAGCATCACGACGATCATCCAGGATCATCGCGCACAGGAGCACGGAGAACCCCAGCAACGTCGCCAAACCTCCGCACATCAGGACCACGTACCAGTCCGGCGTCACCTCCGCCATTAGAGCCTCGCCTCGAGCTCCTGCAAACAGAAATGAAGGAGAAGAGGAAGCGAGGCCAGGTGTGAGGAAGAAGAAAGGAGCACCGCGATCATTTTATAGCTCAAGATCGGTGTACGGTGGGCGAGGTCCACCAGCGTGGCTCGTCGCTCGATCGCCGGTGTTCGGAGGCGAATCCGCAAGCAGTGCTGACAATGCACTGGCCCGCGAGGTCAGTGCACGCTGCACCGGCAGCTAGCACGCCGCGCACTACCGCAGTACAGCCTAGATGCCCTACGCGCTAGACGTCACCGGTGGAGAAAGCGCGGGAAAGCACGCGAGAGAGAGCAAGAAGAGAGAGCCAGAGGTAGAAGAAGAGACTGACAGTGGCCCCGGGTCCACCCGTCAGCCAGAGGGAACACTGTGCTCTCGGGTACGACCAGCGTATTTTAGTAATTTAGATTTTATTCTAAATTACTGTATCCAACGTAGAAATATCTCGTTTTCCCCAACCATGGATTTTTTTCATGCAACGCCAGTATACCACACTGTAGTTTTTACACCACTTATTGCCCTCTCACTATAGCCACATTTTATTGCATAAGTAAGATGATCTTTCCTTTGGTAAGAGCGATGTTTGTTCAAAATAGCTTTTAACAAATCTCGAGGATGAGATTTTCCTTAAGGGGGGTAGTGTTGTAACACCCCAAAATTTTGACCTTGTATTATTAATTCAAATTTTTGCCAGGAAATTAAATTTTTGTTTTCTGGATTTATCTTTGATTTCAGAACCCGTCTTCTCTTTAATATTGTGGGTTTTTACCTCAAATGGAAACTTTCCAAAAGTATCATTGGACTTGTATACTCTCCCAATAAAACAATTCTTTATCAGTGGATTTATTTGCATAATTGTTTTTCCTGAGCTTTATCCTTTTAAAATGATTTTTCATAAATTTGGAGCCTCTGTTGCACTGCAACCATTTGATTAATGCATTTAAAAGTTTCACCAAAATTTGGGGATGTCATGTGATGTTTCCACATCACTTTTTTGCAAGAATATATTTTGGTCATTGGAGATTTTGAGCTCTACATCAACTTTTCAAATCTGGTCCAGTAGGTATTTTTGCACTACAACCTATTTAAATATTTCCCTAAAAATTCTTCCAAGTGTTTGGAGATGTCAGTAGATGCTTATATTTCTGCTTCATGCAAAAACCCATTGGTGTTCTTTGAAAAAGTTGAGAAGATCATCCTCATCTTCATTCTGGTCTAGTTCGGTGATTTGTACTGCAACCCTAATTTATTTTGCTCTAGTGCCCATGAGCTTTTCCTGCTTGTAGTCCTCCCTACAGAACCCTTAAGCCCAGGAGAGTGGACCCATTGGAGGATTTTTAGTGCATGCAATGAAGCTTTGTTCTTGCTGCCCAAAGCTGAAGTTTTGCAAAACTTGCACTAGCAAGTTTCTGGTTTTGTCCAAATGATCTTGCCATCATCACCTACATCTAGGGAGACCCTGATCTGGAGATTTTGGCCACTCCAAGAGTTGTCTAGAAGCCCTTGTCATTTTGTCAAACACTTGGTGTGCATAGTCAGTTTTGACATGATTTTTAGTTTGCACTATGTACTTAATCCACTGGCCTAGTAACCTTGTCCACTAAGATCCTAGCTACTCCTAACCTAGGTCTGCTAACTGCCAGCCGCACCCAAGCCCTGTGGCACACATTGGCATTTTGCCAAACAGTTGGCGTGCACGCTCTGGGCGCGCCCAGAGCGCACGTTTTGCACGCGCGTGCACCGAGCCGCCGCGTCTCGCTGCCGCCCACCCCCGCGCTCATGCTGACCCTTCCCGCTCGCAGCCGACGTGCCCCGACCCCTCCCTCGCCACAGAGCCGCCCCTGGCGCCCTACAGCACCGCCGTCAGGTCGACCACGGCGGCTAGTGGTCGGCCACAGTGGGCTCCTGCCATGGACGGCGCCGCCCGAGCCGCAGCAGCGCGCCAGCTGCCCCCTTGTACAACCCGAGCCTATCCTCAAGCCCGTCTGCTAGTGCTCGTCGCCGCCACGTCGCACTGGCCACTACAGAACGGCGACTCGCCGTCGTTCTTATCCACCACCGCGGAACCAGCCTCGTTGCGCTATAAAAGGAGGCCCCCGAGCTCCTCCGAGCACTCAGGCGACCCCAGGCCACCCCCATAGCACCCCCTCAGCCAGCAATCGGCGGATGGTAGCCGTCTTCCTCGACTCCGGCCGGTTCGGCCGCCGCCACCTTCCGGTGCCGTTCATCGCAACCAGACCCTCCCCCGTTCATCCAACACCACCACCCGTTTCCCCTCGACCTCACGGAGCCGCCCAGCCTCTCAAACGCGACCAAGAACCACCATAGCTCGAAACCCCCAAACCACCCGAAGCCTCCTCCGCCGTGGAGCTCGCCGCCGGTGACTCCCTTCACCCCCACGGCCCTCTCGACACCAGGAGGACCGCCCTGGGATCATGGATCCATCCCTACCTTCGGGAGCCCGCGAGGAGCCGCCAATCGCCGGCGTCGATCGCCGGAGTCCCGCCTCCGCTCGGGCAGAGGAAGAGGAGGGAGAAACGACTGGTCAAACCTGACCAGTGGGCCCCGTGGACCCACTGTCAGTGACCCACGCGCCCGTCCACTCTGGATAAGTGAAGGCGTAAAAGTCTCGAGTACGTATTCCCTACCCCGAAAGCGTATTCTGTACCGAAGCGTTTCCTTTTTTCTGTTTTATTTTAAAAACAGAATTTGACTAAACTTTGACTGGCTATATCTTTTAAAATAAAACTTCAAATGAGTTGATTGCTTTTCCTACCTTTCTCAAATTCTGTCTAGTTTATTTTAGTATTTATTTTAATATTTTCCAAACAACTTTTTTGTACTGTTTTAAAGCTATGTGTTAATTTAAATTTTCATAAAATAGGATGTTGAAGAAGAAGGCAACTTTCAAAAAATGCACTCCCTCTTGCATACTCTTGAAGGAAAGCATTCTGAACTCTGGCATAATATTTTTGGGTGTTGTTGATACGGTTACAACACCACCTTGACTTGGAGCATACGTTATTTTATGTGACGATAAAATCATACGCATGAGTGCACAATGGAGAATTTTTTTTGCTGTTAGAAATGGATATGCTGGTGTTAGTGATCATCCTCGTGAGCTTTTCATGCATACCGGAAGGAAGCCGGGAAAGTCGTGGTCTTGGGTAGACACGAGCTTGTCCCTAATTCCTCGTCGAGACGAGTGTGTCCGGTATGGCATGATGAGGTATGATGAGCGGTGATTCTGTCTGTTAGTTGAAATATTTTTGTTATGCTAATAATACGGAGAATACTTGGACCTCCTGAGTCGGCCGCAGGTCGAGTCTTGTTCAGTAACCCCCTACTTGTTTCGTACTACCACTCATCCCTGCCGCAGGTAGGGTACGGTTCAGTAGGTTGTCAACCCCTTCCTAGCACACACCGTACAGAGAGGCCATGGTGGAAGATACCGGATGCATCCGGTAGGCATGCCACCTGGTCCGGGGGCATGGGTGTTTCCGGTTGGGACCGAGAGGGGGGGCACCCCTTAGAGCGCGCGATATAAATTTGATCCCATGCTAAGTCGAGGTTGTAGCCTCCCCACTTAGAGTTTTGCTTGACAGGTGTCGTGGGTGATTCCAGACACCGGTAAGTTAAGCTGGTGTGTGCGGGTCAGGTGTGTTTTCAATTAAAAGACCGTAGGCGGAATTAGTCCCGATGGACTAAATAAATCCGTTACTCGTGGGTAAAGTGTACACCCTCTGCAGAGGTTAAATCTATTCAGATAGCCATGTCCATGGCTAAGGACTACAGTCTGAGATGGGTCTAGTGATGGTCTTCGGAGGAGAAACGGTTGAACCAGAACATTGATTATGACCTATGACATATGAGGATTATGATTATTATTATTGTGGACTAACCATTTACATTATTTGAGTTATTGAGTATCCCTGGGACGCTTCTACCTCCTGGATACTCACTGCGACTATCCTCTTATAAGCCCGTTATGTGGTGTCGCATAGACGCCCGACTGTGGCATGCTTGCTATTTCTCTTATATTATAAGCCCTTTATGTGGTGTCGCATAGATGCCCGAGTGTGGCATGCTTGCTATTTCTTTTATATTATAAGCCCTTTATGTGGTGTCGCGCAGACGCCCGACTGTGGCATGCTTGTTATTTCTATTATTTATAAGCCCTTTATGTGGTGTCGCTCAGACGCCCGACTGCGGCATGCTTGTCATTTATTTATTCTTTATAAGCCCTTTATGTGGTGTCGCTCAGACGCCCGACTGAGGCATGATTTATCTTTTATCCTTCCGAGGCGTCGCTTCAGACACTCGATCGGTGCATTCTATGCCTACTCCCATATTGCATATTCATATTTTACCCGCATGCGTGCATCATGGTTTTTCATTTATTTCGTGACAGACGTTATGATCATAGAATATTTCAGAGCATGATTATCCCTTGTTATATTATACACGTGTTCATAATGTTTGCGAGTACATTCCAAAGTACTCACTGGCTTGTCCCTGGCTATTGTCTTGGCCAGATTTCTCGCATGGAGATAAGCATTGCGATGACAGCCCCGGAACATACGCAATGATGATAGCAGCCTCGCGAAGATAGGAGTTATCCTGGTCAGCTGTTCCTGTGGGAAATGGAGTCCCACAGACGCAGATGAACCACAAACCGCTTCCGCCATCAACCACTAGAAACCAAGTGTTGTACTCATTGGCCACAATGGTCTTGTACTACATATTTTGTACTTTGCTTGGAATTTCTGTATCAAGTTGGTGCCTCATCAGCTAACAGTAATCCTGGGGCTGGTGAGCACAAGGGCCATTTTCTGGAAAATTAATATCCTGAAAAACCGGTCCTGACACTGGCCGGGCATTAATGCGACACTGATCCTCTGGGGCAGCGCTGACCGTTTCAAGGTGGGAAGTGTCGGTGTCAAAACCGGCGGATCATGGGTAGGGGGTCCCGAGCTATGCATCTAGGATCGATGTTAACAGGAGACGGGGGACACGATGTTTACCCACATTCGGGCCCTCTCTATGGAGGTAATAGCCTACTTCCTGCTTGATCGATCTTGATGAATATGAGTGTTACAAGAGTTGATCTACCACGAGATCGTAATGGCTAAACCCTAGAAGTCTAGCCGATGTGAATATGGTAATGAATGTCCCCTATCCGGACTATGCTCTCCGGTTTATATAGACACCGGTGAGATCTAGGGTTACATGGAGTCAGTTACATAAGAAGGAATCTTCACAGCTGGTTGCCTAGCTTGCCTTCCACGCCAAGGAAAGTCCAATCCGGACATGGGTATAGTCTTCGGCCTTCGCATCTTCATAGCCCATCAGTCCGGCCCAATGAATAACAGGCCGGACGCCCGAGGACCCCTTAGTCCAGGACTCCCTCAGTAGCCCCTGAACCTGGCTTCAATGATGAGGAGTCCGGCGCGCAGATTGTCTTCGGCATTGCAAGGCGGGTTCCCTCCTTCCGAACTCCGGAATAGTCTTCGGATGTAGCAGATATATTCGGACCTGTGTATATAATTGCAGAAAATACAATATTCCAGGAGTCTAATTTGTTGATAACTGTTTATGACATCGCATCACGCCTACCCGGTTACTATTTCCAACCGTTGTCTGGCACGTCGCCCACGTCTCGGGACGCGGTTTTACTAGCACGTCTTGCCAAGGCAGAGATCGTGTTCCCTTATTCACGGGATTTTCATTAATGCAAGCGTGGGTAACCCAACCGTCCCCTGCGTACAACTCTCTGGAGATAGGTAAGTTTCGAGACCCAGGTGGATACGCTTAGTATTTGGGGTCTTTATATAGGGTCCCAGACTCGTCTTCTTCCTTTGCGCTTGCTTCTTCCTCAACCCTAGCCACCCCAAGTTCCAACCCTTGGGTTCCCATCGCCACCAGCCCTAATCATGTCCGGATCCAGCCATCAAGGCCGGTGGGTGGCTTCTTCTGTCACAGAGGAGGATATTGCGAAGCTCCGCGTAGCGAGGTATCTGACCCCGGAAATCCTTCATCGGCTTCCTGCACAGGGGCAGGTCGTTCCTACGCCCAAATCCGGCGAGAGGGTAGTGTTTGTGTCCCACTTCCTCCATGGGTTTGGGTTTGCGCTTAACCCCTTTGTCTGAGGGCTCATGTTCTACTATGGGCTAGACTTTCACGATCTGGCCCCAGACTCTATTCTCCTCATCTCGACATTTATCGTCACGTGTGAGGCCTTCCTTCGGACTCCTCCGCACTTTGGTTTGTGGCTCAAGACCTTTGACGTGAGGCCGCAGGTGACAGAGGAGGAACTGGCAGAGTGCGGTAGCATCACAATAGGCAAGCTTGCCAGCGCGGTTTGGTTTGACGGATCTTTCGCCAAGTCTTCCGACCTATAGCAGCAGGGGTGGTTTTATATCAATGAGCCGCGGGGCTCCAAGTGGGCGGCTACGCCTGTGTTCCGGCCCGGCCCTCCAATTCAGCTTGCTTCATGGATCAATAAGGGACTGGACTGGGGATCCGGCAATGAAGTGCATGTCAGGACCCCGATTCCAAGTCACACCGATCTAGCCTGTAACACCTCATATCACATTGCGGCCTCACTCACGGTACTCCCACGGGTGTCGCCTTACCATGGCCGGGGACTGTTTGCGCCTTTTGGCTCACGTATATGACAATGTCGCTAGCATCCATATGACAGAGAACCCGGGCCGACATGGCTAGTCGTGAACCCAAAGCGGCACTAACGTATGGGGATAGGCATACATGAATCAACATCGAACGTGTCGGTCAGCAGCGTGTGAATCCGGGCTGTAGCACTGGGCTAACAGGACTCCGGGAACCCGGGCTGTAGCAGGCTAGGCAGGACTCCGGATGTCACCGCGTGACATTTCCCCGAAGGGACAGACACAGGAACGATATGAAACACACGCCGGCCAGTCAAGTGTCCAGAGCAGTAGTGCTGGGCTAGCAGGACTCCGGTGAACTGGGCTGTAGCGGACTACTATGGCTCAAGGAGGCACTAGACTACATTTCCCCATAAGAGAGGCTGCCCAAGGATAAACAACTAGATTGTCGGATCCCACACATACCAAGCATTTCAATCATACACACAATATGGTCGATATGTGCAAATACAACATGGCATCACAACAAAACTCTACAACTCAAAGCACTTTATTTAAAGGGCTCCAGAGAGCCTTACATAACTTGTTCATACAGATAGGGGTCACATGACCCGACACTAAAGTCATACAATCATACAAACACAAGCGGAAGCAACTTGTCTGGGTACAGACACTAGAAAGAAAGAAGGCTTGACGAAGCCTGTCTATCTACGTAGGCCCTTCACAAGCCTAGATCACCACCTGGGTGGCAAGTCACTCGTCGTCGTCGAGTTCTACATAGAACCCATCGGAAGGGGCGGTGCTATCGTATGAAAACAGTAATTTAAGCAACATGAGTACAAAGGTACTCAGCAAGTCTTACAACAAATCCTACTATACATGTTCATTCTCAAGAAGGTAGTGGAGTTATTGCAGCAAGCCAGCTTTGACTCTTGGCTAAGCTATCCTACGAGACACCACTTGTAAAATAGTTTTCGCACACGAGTCCACTAATCACCATTTCAATACTCCACCGTGGATCCTCCCTTGTCATCCCACGAGAGGGCCATCCGCGGTACTCACACTTATCTTGAGGCTTTTAATAGTATCCATTTACTTGTCTATGAACTACATAAGCGACCAAGTAATCCTTTACCGCGGACGCGGCTATTCGAATAGTTTCATACCCTGCAGGGGTGTACTACGTCACACACGCTCTCACCACTTACCGTCGCTACACGACGTGTACTCGGCAACCTTCAAGCGGAAGCCCAACGTGGGTGTCGGCCACAGCCTACCCAAACACTCAAGTCTCTAGTCCAGGTTTATCGCCTATTTAGGTTCCATCCGCAGGGAGTCCGGCCGAGGTTTCCACATACGGCCCCAAACGATGTGTGCAGGGTTCCCGCACACCAAACGGGTGACTCGGTACACCGTGCCACGAGCCTACCGCATCACAGCCCACCCCTTGGTCAGCGCTGTCCACGGCCTCCAGCTTACTACAAACACCAGAAACTACGTGCAACTCCTGGACAAAGGACAAGGGTGATTAAGAAGCCGAGGGGGTCCATTGGTTTCGGGCCCAATGCGTGGTAGTAGCTGAATCTTAAATCACGCATACAGATCTCAGTTCTTAGGGACGGTCTCAATGAAACAACCCACCATGTACTCCTACATGGCCTCCCATCGATACCTTTACCAAATCGTATTCAACACCTCACTCTCATTACGGACACACGCTTTCACTCTAGTTCATCACCCTGATGAGCCAGACCTGACACGACTCTAAGCGTAGCAAGCATAGCGTTGTAGGAACACAACATGGCTCAATCAACTCCTACACATGCTAGTGGGTTTCATCTAGTTACTGTGGCAATGACAGGTCATGCAAAGGGAAGTGGGTTCAACTACCGCAACACACAGCAGTCTGAATCGCGTTGTCTTAATGCAGTAAATGAGAGCAGAAGCGAGAAGATGGGTTTGTATTGAAATGATCAATGGGTTGCTTGCCTGACGGAGTGGTGGTGGGATACCGCCCTTCAGTTGGATACTCGTGAATATCCTCGGAGGCAGAACCTACCACAATTTACACATCGAAGCACAATCAACACCAAGCAAGTGCAACAATATGATGCATGCATGAGACATGGCAAAATGGATGTATTGGGCTAATGCAACTAAGACCAGATGGGTTTGGACTACTTTGAATCAAAGATTCAAATTCCAAGTTCATATGTGGCCCATGTTAGTGCTTTATCTTGTTCTGCATTAAACAGTAGGTTAACTTGCTTAAACATACATGAAACTAGTACAGATGGATAGAATGGATTTTTTGATCATTTTTCATATATAAATCTTTTCATTCTGAGCTATAGATTATTTTCTATGATTTTTTGAAGTTTGTGATAATTTCTGGAATTTCCTGTATAAGAATAATTCCAGTAATTAAGTTACTTATTACGTCAGCAGTGTGTCATGATGACGTCAGCGGTCAACGGGGTCGTCCAGGTCAAACCTGACGTGTGGGTCCCCTGTGTCAGTGTCACTGTTAGGTAATTAACTAATTAGAATTAACTTAAACCTAACCCAGGTTAATTAGCAGGCGGGCCCCACTTGTCAGTGACTCTGGGGAGTCAACCCGTGGTCAAACCACGCTGACTCGCCGGCGTTTAGCTGCCGGCAACGTCCAGACGCGGCGGTGGGGTGCGGGATCCGTGCTCCGGCGACCAAATGGGCGGCGGAGACCACCTACGCGTAGCTGGGAGCAAGCCGCATCGACTGGTGGTGGTGGTGGAGCTCGGGGTCGCCGGAATCGACGCCGGCGACGAGCCGTGCGGCTGCCGGGGTATGGGTGTAGTCGAACCCATCGCTAGAGAGCACGGCGAGGGGCGTGCGATGGTGCTACGGGCTCCTGGCGATGCAGTGGAGCTAACGACAATGGTGGTGCAACCGTTGGATGGCCGGAGCCTCGTTGGCGACGAGCTCGGCGGCGACGCGTGCGGGTGAGCTACGTGCAGTTGCTACGGAGCTCGAGAGGGAGAAAGGAGAGGATAGGAAGGTGACCAGGCTCACGGTGGTTGCGACGGAGCGGACGGCGAGGCCGGGGGCGAACTGCCGCGGTGGTGACGGCGGAGGGGATCTCCGGCGGTGGGCGGCGAAGGCGAGGTCGGAGCAGTGGCTTCGGGGCAAGCGAGCGCTCGGGGCTCGACCTGCTCGAAGGAGAAGGCAACGGCGGAGCTGCTGGACACGGTGGGGCGGCGCGAGGACGACGGTGGCTACGGCTACTCAGGCGAGGTGGCAGCGGCTGCACCGGCCATGGTGGAGGAAGGCGAGGGAGAGGCGATGGGGGAGAAAGGGGGTGTCCAGGGGCTCGGGGGCGCGTCGTGGAGGTCGTCCAGCTCGTCCACGGGCGAGGCGGCAAGCAGGTGGCGCCGTGGCGAGCTCGCGCATGCCGGCGTCACCTCTCTGCCTGCTCTGGCGAGAGCAAGCAGCTGACTGGCCATGGGCCAGCATAGTGCTGGGCCGCCAGGTGGGCTGCCAGGTAATTCCTTCTCTGCTTTCTGTTTTACCTCTTTTTATTTATTTCTGTTCTGTGTTTTGAAATAGTAGAAATACTATTTCATTTAGGAAAATCCTGGAAATATTCAAAGGCACATTTGAAATTATTCTCAACAGCCTAAAAATACCTTCAAGATTATTTGGGCATTTTAAAATATTTATAGAATTTAAATTGCCCAAATGCAAATACTTATGGCTTGGTGAAAAATCCAGAATAGCCTCCAAAAATATGAAACCATTTTTGGCAGAGGTTTTAGCCAGGACCAAAGATGGTGAACATTTATGGAGGGCATTTCAGATTCATTGAAAAGGATTTTAATAAACCCTAGTTGTGTTCAGGGGGGGTGCTGGAGGTTTCTGGCATCCCCATTTCAAGTTTCTGTGAAAAGTAGACATGATGCAACACTCTAATGCATGAACTAGCTAGGATGTGACAACTCACCCCCACTCAAAAGAATCTTGTCCCGAGATTTAGGATCCGTTGGGAAGAAGGTGGGGTACTCAAGTCGAAGACGATCCTCCCTTTCCCAAGTAGCTTCTTTCTCGGAATGGTGTGACCATTGAACCTTGAGAAACTTGATGTTTTGGCGTCGAGTGGTATGCTCGGCTTGATCAAGGATTCGAATGGGATATTCCCGATATGTGAGATTATCTTGGAGATCAAGCGTTTCGTGGTCCACTCCACGGATAGGATCTGAGAAGCAATGCCTGAGTGGAGAAACGTGGAAGACGTCATGAACCATGGAAAGATGCGGAGGTAGTTCCAATTGGTAGCCAACTTCTCCTCGCTTAGCAAGAATGCGAAAGGGTCCAATGTAACGAGGAGCCAATTTGCCTTTGATACCGAATCGATGGGTTCCCTTTAAAGGAGTAACCCGAAGGTAAGCCTTCTCGTCAACCTCAAAAGTCATAGCCTTATGTTTGCAGTCATAATGGCTCTTATGGCGAGATTGGGCTGTTTTCAAGTTCTCACGAATAATGCGAACCTGCTCTTCTGCTTCCTGAATCATATCCGGGCCAAAGAGTTGTCTTTCCCCGGTTTCTGACCAGTTAAGCGGCATTCGACATTTTCGTCCATAGAGAACCTCGAAAGGAGCTTTGCCCAAGCTAGCTTGATAACTATTGTTATAAGCGAACTCGGTGAATGGAAGGCAGGTCTCCCAATCCATGCCGAAAGAGATGACAGAAGCTCGGAGCATATCCTCCAGAATTTGATTAACTCGTTCTACCTGACCACTTGATTGAGGGTGGAAGGCGGTGCTAAAGGAGAGACGAGTTCCCATAGCATTCTGGAAACTTTCCCAAAATCGAGAGGTGAAGAGACTTCCACGGTCTGAGTTAATTTCCAATGGAACACCATGAAGAGACACTATTCGGGAGATGTACAAGTCAGCTAGCTGGCTCGCGGTTATACTCTCACGAACAGGTAGGAAGTGGGCTACTTTGGAAAGACGATCGACAACAACGAAGATAGCATTATTCCCTTCTTGGTCTTGGGAAACCAGGTAATGAAATCCATACCGATTTTATCCCATTTCCATTCAGGAATAGCCAAAGGCTGAAGGGTGCCAGCAGGCCGTTGATGCTCTGCTTTAACACGACGGCAGACGTCGCAATTAACAATGTATTGAGCAATTTCTCTCTTCATCCTAGTCCACCAAAACCTCTGGCGTAGGTCTTGATACATTTTAGTACTACCGGGATGAATGGTGAGAGGAGATTCATGAGCTTCCTTAAGGATCAATCGCCTCAGGTTGCGTACCTTGGGAACCACTAGGCGGTCTCCAAAGAACACAACACCTTGGTCATCAACGGAGAAACAGTCCGCAACTCCTTTCTTGATGTTTCTCTTAATACGGGAGATTCCCGGATCTACCTTCTGAGCTTTGATGATTTGATCCGTAAGGGTAGGTTTTGCCACCAGGGTGGATAGGAACCCTCGAGGAACAATGTGAAGATTAAGCTTGCAGAATTCCTCGTGGAGAAGTGGTTGACTTTATTGTAACATCAAGTTGTTACAGTAAGATTTACGGCTTAGCGCATCAGCCATGACGTTGGCTTTGCCCGGGGTGTAAGTTATTCCTAGGTCGTAATCTGTGATCAACTCGACCCAACGTCTTTGCTTGAGATTCAAATCCGGTTGGGTGAAAATGTATTTCAGACTTTGGTGATCAGTGAAAATCTCGCAACGATTACCGAGAAGGTAATGTCGCCATGTTTTGAGTGCATGGACTACGGCTGCAAGCTCTAGATCATGTGTGGGATAATTATCCTCATGTGGACGCAACTGTCGGGAAGCGTAGGCAATCACGTGACGATCTTGCATGCGTATGCAACCTAGTCCTTGTCGCGAGGCGTCGCAATAGATAACAAAGTCCTTAGAAAAATCTGGTGGTATGAGTACGGGGGCAGATGTCAGGCGTCTTTTCAGTTCCTGAAAGCTGAACTCGCACTGTGGGGTCCACTCGAACTTTTTATCTTTCTTGAGGAGTTCAGTTAGGGGTTTAGCAACCTTGGAGAAATTCTCGACGAAGCGGCGACAGTAGCTCACTAAGCCAAGGAAACTCCAAACTTGCTTGACCGATTCAGGTGGAGTCCAGTCAAGGATGGCTTGAACTCGCTCGGGATTGACAGCAATACCCTTACCAGAGATTACATGGCCTAGATAGGTCACTTATGGGAACCAGAATTCACACTTAGAGAATTTAGCATAAAGGCGATGCTCTCGAAGTTTCGTCAATACTAGCCTTAGATGCTCGGCATGTTCTTCCTCATTCTTGGAGTAGATGAGTATATCATCGAGGTATACTACGACGAATTTATCCAAATACTCCATGAAGATTGAGTTCATTAACCGAGAGAAGGTGGCTGGAGCATTGGTTAAACCAAAGGACATGACGGTATACTCGTATTGGCCATAACGAGTAACAAAGGCCGTTTTAGGAATGTCCCCGTTCTTGATTTTGATTTGATGGTAGCCCAACCTCAAATCCATTTTAGAGAAGACTGAGGATCCAGCGAGCTGATCATACAGGTCATTGATCCTGGGAAGCGGATACTTGTTCTTGATAGTGACTAGGTTGACAGGTCGGTAATCTACAACCATCCGATCCGTACCATCCTTCTTCTTGACGAAGAGGACGGGGCAAGCCCACGGAGAAGAACTAGGATGGATGAAACCCTTTTTCAAGGACTCATCGAGTTGTTTCTTAAGCTCGGCTAGCTCTAAGGGTGCCATCTTATAAGGTCTTCTAGAGATTGGGACGGTTCCTGGAACAAGGTCTATCACGAACTTGACATCCCTGTCAGGTGGAATACCTGGCAGTTCTTCTGGGAAGACATCCGGGAAGTCGCGGACTACCGGAACATCTTCAAGGTCTGGAAGAGGGTTGGCATTTAATGAGTAGAGCTGACGCTTAGACACTCGGGTCAGAACATTGACTGTCTTGCCCGACGGATGGGTGAGTTGAACAGATCTAGTAGAGCAATCAATCTTAGCATAATGAGCTGACATCCAGTCCATACCCAAGATGATATTTATGTCCGAGGACTTGAGAGCTATTAGTGATGCAAGGAAGACCAATATGTCGACAAGAATTTCATTTCCATGGCTTATCCTAGAGGTTTGCCACTTAGAACCAGGGGTTTGAATTACCATGGAGGTGGGCATGTCACAAAATGTGGTGTTGTGCAATCGAGCATAGCTCTCAGAGATAAATGAATGAGATGCTCTAGTATCGAAAAGAACAGTTGCCGGATGGCAATTAACAAGGAGCGTACCAAGGACGAGGTTGGGATCCTCATGAGTTTCTTCAGCTGAAACATAGTTGACATGGCCACGTGCAGTGGTGCTGGCTTGGCGTAGTAAGTCTTTCCTGCTGGCTTACCACGGCCAACGGACTGTCCAGGTTGATTGGGGTTGTTTCGGGGGCACTCGCGCAAATAGTGACCCGTTTCTCCACACTTGAAGCACATCACAACATTGGGGCATGGAGCAGCATTAGCAGCGGGGCCATCATAGACCTTGGGCGGTGCATACTGCTGGTTGGGGCGAGGCGCCTCGAAGGATGGCCTCGGAGTGAACCTAGGTGGCAGAGCAGTGTTTCGAATCCAGACCCGGCGCTTCTGAGATCCGGAGCCGGATGAGGAACCAAAATCGCGAGAGTGCTTGCGTGTAGCATCATAGTCAGTCTGTCCTGTCTCAGCACTGATGGCCTTATTGACCAACTTCTGGAAGGAAGTGCACTCGTGCAGACGAAGATCACGGCGAAGCTCGGGGCTAAGTCCCTTGCGGAACCTTGCCTGCTTCTTGGCGTCGGTGGATATCTCTTCAGGAGCATAGCGTGCTAGATTTCCAAACTGACGGCTGTATGTATCCACAGTCAGTCTGCCTTGGGTGAAGTTGCAGAATTCTTCCCGCTTACGATCTATGAGACCCTCCAGAATATGATGCTCACGGAAAGCCTCACTGAATTCAGCCCAAGTAGTGATTTGGCCGGCTGGGCGCATAGCCTCAAAGTTTTCCCACCAGAGGCTAGCAGGGCCTTCGAGGTGATAGGCAGCGTAGGTAACCTTATCAGCTTCGGCTACGTTGGCAGAACGTAGCTTATGGGTGATGCTGCGAAGCTAATCATCCGCATCGAGGGGCTCGACGGAATGGTTAAACTTCGGTGGGTACAACTTGATAAAGTCATTGATGGACACCAAGTCGTTCCTCTGATGACGTGCAGTATTCTGCTCAATTCGCTCTAGCAAGCGGTTAGTCTCACGCTTGTTTCTTTCTGCCTCCAGCATGACTTCGGCCAGAGAAGGCGGTTGAGGCAGATTCTCCCCCCTAGCTGCATTGGCTTCACCCTGCGCCTGGACAGCAGGGTTGTTGCGGGTGTTAACCATCCTATGAGAAACAAAACAACGGTTTAGACAAGGATGGCTAGATCTTGGCAGGGAAAAGCGGAATGTAATGGATAACACGGAATGCAGAGATGATCATCAGTATGACATGGTAATATAGAAACTGACATATATATACCAACGGTCATACACACCATACATAGTTTAGTAAAAGCCCAGGCTAGAGTACGGCTATGATGAAAGACAATACATCTCATCAGAGGCATTCCAAGCTCCTATACATTATTTTTCTACACCTCCGGAACGTGATACACACCAAGTCGTATCCCACAAGACACGCAGGACTGTGGGGAATACAACTGTTACAATACTAGTGGAACTACCACCAACTCAGACGTCTCCGTAGTAATCTTCATAGAAGTCACCACCATGTCCTGGAAGCTGAACATGATCATCTGGAAACAGTCGGTCCTGTGGGGCTTGCGGTCCATAAGGACTCGGGTGTCGCCTTGGTCCAACAAACGGTGGCAGACGGGGTCCACGAGGAGGGGTGATGCCTCCTACATCACGCCATTCCATACATTCTGGCAGACCAGACCGCACGGGGTGCAAGTCCCTCATGTCCATATACCCGGCCTGCACGGCAGGTGCAAACCGTGTCAGAGTGGCCCAGTGATCAGAACGGGCATTAAAGAGCTCCATTCGCAAGGCACGATTCTCACGGTCCTTGTCCTCAAGCATCTCGGTGGTGGTGCGGAGTAGTGAATCCTCATGGGTAGGATCACAGTAGGTAGCCTGATAATACCCCTGTGCCCCAGGGAGTGCTGCTGGCATATAGCGGAAGTCAGTGTTCTGAAGCAAGGCAGTTCTGGCTCGCATGACAGTCATCATCGAGTAAGCTGCGTCCTGCACGGACATCTCGATGGTAACCCCAAGTCCATAAGAGCAATGGAGGGGTTCAGTAGCTCCACGATAGGAAGGTTAAATCCTGACTGTGCAAAAATATTGGCTTTGATTGAAGTCTCGAAACTGCTCCTCGACGGTATAATCGGGATACCACCGATAGCCTGTCTCAACCATCACTCGGACCAGCCTGGCCGTGTGACCAGGTACGCCGAGGCACCGGGTCAGACGAACCACTTGATTCTGGGAACAGGTGGCCATCTGAAAGCACGGAATAATGCAAGGCATTAGTATTTCTAGGAGAATTCGGACAGCATAACGGCTGTAAATGCTCGGAAAAAGATTTGAGACATTCGCAACAGTTTGCAATACCACTCAACAACATCATGTCAAGGTTCTGGTTCAACCGACAACACACTAAGGTAGTAGAAACTGAACCGAAGCATGGAACCAACAATCCTATAAGTTACTACGGATTAGTAACACGTGAACTTGATAGAGAGAAGAGAGCCGAGTCCTTAACCCACATAGAATGAGAAGAGAATGACTCAGCTCAGAGGGTATGAGGTAAAGGAGTAAAAGCGCCTTACGTTCCCTCCCACAATCAATTCCCCTACATATAACTAAATCATTTCTAGACTCGACATCGACCAGTTTGGCTTAACGCACCTACAGGCAGTCCGGCTCTGATGCCAACGCTATCAGGACCCCGATTCCATGTCACACCGATCTAGCCTGTAACACCTCATATCACATTGCGGCCTCACGCACGGTACTCCCACGGGTGTCGCCTTACCATGGCCCGGGACCGTTTGCGCCTTTTAGCTCACGTATATGACAATGTCGCTAGCATCCATATGACAGAGAACCCGAGCCGACATGGCTAGTCGTGAACCCAAAGCGGCACTAATGTATGGGGACAGGCATACATGAATCAACATCGAACGTGTCGGTCAGCAGTGTGTGAATTCGGGCTGTAGCACTGGGCTAACAGGACTCCGGGAACCCGGGCTGTAGCAGGCTAGGCAGGACTCCGGATGTCACCGCGTGACATTTCCCCGAAGAGACAAACACAGGAACGATATGAAACACACGCCGGCTAGTCAAGTGTCTAGAGCAGTAGTGCTGGGCTAGCAGGACTCTGGTGAACCGGGCTGTAGCGGACCACTATGGCTCAAGGAGGCACAAGACTACATTTCCCCATAAGAGAGGCTGCCAAGGATAAACAACTAGATTGTCGGATCCCACACATACCAAGCATTTCAATCATACACACAATATGCTCGATATGGGCAAATACAACATGGCATCACAACAAAACTCTACAACTCAAAGTACTTTATTTAAAGGGTTCCAGAGAGCCTTACATAACTAGTTCATACAGATAGGGGTCACATGACCCGACACTCAAGTCATACAATCATACAAACACAAGCGGAAGCAACTTGTCTGGGTACAGACACTAGAAAGAAAGAAGGCTTGACGAAGCATGTCTATCTACGTAGGCCCTTCACAAGCCTAGATCACCACTTGGGTGGCAAGTCACTCGTCGTCGTCGAGTTCTACATAGAACCCATCGGAAGGGGCGGTGCTGTCGTCTGACAACAGTAATTGAAGCAACATGAGTACAAAGGTACTCAGCAAGTCTTACAACAAATCCTACTATACATGTTCATTCTCAAGAAGGTAGTGGAGTTATTGCAGCAAGCCAGCTTTGACTCTTGGCTAAGGTATCCTACGAGACACCACTTGTAAAATAGTTTTCGCACACGAGTCCACTAATCACCATTTCAATACTCCACCGTGGATCCTCCCTTGTCATCCCACGAGAGGGCCATCCGCGGTACTCACACTTATCTTGAGGCTTTTAATAGTATCCATTTACTTGTCTATGAACTGCATAAGCGACCAAGTAGTCCTTTACCGCGGACGCGGCTATTCGAATAGTTTCATACCCTGCAGGGGTGTACTTCGTCACACACGCTCTCACCACTTACCGTCGCTACACAACGTGTACTCGGCAACCTTCAAGCGGAAGCCCAACGTGGGTGTCGGCCACAGCCTACCCAAACACTCAAGTCTCTAGTCCAGGTTTATCGCCTATTTAGGTTCCATCCGCAGGGAGTCCGGCCGAGGTTTCCACATACGGCCCCAAACGATGTGTGCAGGGTTCCCGCACACCAAACGGGTGACTCGGTACACCGTGCCACGAGCCTACCGCATCATAGCCCACCCCTTGGTCAGCGCTGTCCACGGCCTCCAGCTTACTACAAACACCAGAAACTACGTGCAACTCCTGGACAGAGGGCAAGGGTGATTAAGAAGCCGAGGGGGTCCATTGGTTTCGGGCCCAATGTGTGGTAGTAGCTGAATCTTAAATCACGCATACAGGTCTCAGTTCTTAGGGACGGTCTCAATGAAACAACCCACCATGTACTCCTACATGGCCTCCCATCGATACCTTTACCAAATCGTATTCAACACCTCACTCTCATTACGGACACACGCTTTCACTCTAGTTCATCACCCTGATGAGCCAGACCTGACACGACTCTAAGCGTAGCAAGCATAGCATTGTAGGAACACAACATGGCTCAATCAACTCCTACACATGCTAGTGGGTTTCATCTAGTTACTGTGGCAATGACAGGTCATGCAAAGGGAAGTGGGTTCAACTACCGCAACACACAGCAGTTTGAATCGCGTTGTCTTAATGCAGTAAATGAGAGCAGAAGCGAGAAGATGGGTTTGTATTGAAATGATCAATGGGTTGCTTGCCTGACGGAGTGGTGGTGGGATACCGCCCTTCAGTTGGATACTCGTGAATATCCTCGGAGGCAGAACCTACCACAATTTACACATCGAAGCACAATCAACACCAAGCAAGTGCAACAATATGATGCATGCATGAGACATGGCAAAATGGATGTATTGGGCTAATGCAACTAAGACCAGATGGGTTTGGACTATTTTGAATCAAAGATTCAAATTCCAAGTTCATATGTGGCCCATGTTAGTGCTTTATCTTGTTCTGCATTAAACAGTAGGTTAACTTGCTTAAACATGCATGAAACTAGTACAGATGGATAGAATGGATTTTTTTGATCATTTTTCATATATAAATCTTTTCATTCTGAGCTATAGATTATTTTCTATGATTTTTTGAAGTTTGTGATAATTTCTGGAATTTCCTGTATAAGAATAATTCCAGTAATTAAGTTACTTATTACGTCAGCAGTGTGTCATGATGACGTGAGCGGTCAACGGGGTCGTCCAGGTCAAACCTGACGTGTGGGTCCCCTGTGTCAGTGTCACTGTTAGGTAATTAACTAATTAGAATTAACTTAAACCTAACCCAGGTTAATTAGCAGGCGGGCCCCACTTGTCAGTGACTCTGGGGAGTCAACCCGTGGTCAAACCACGCTGACTCGCCGGCGTTTAGCTGCCGGCAACGTCCAGACGCGGCGGTGGGGTGCGGGATCCGTGCTCCGGCGACCAAATAGGCGGCGGAGACCACCTACGCGTAGCTGGGAGCAAGCCGCATCGACTGGTGGTGGTGGTGGAGCTCGGGGTCGCCGGAATCGACGCCGGCGACGAGCCGTGCGGCTGCCGAGGTACGGGTGTAGTCGAACCCATCGCTAGAGAGCACGGCGAGGGGCGTGCGATGGTGCTACGGGCTCCTGGCGATGCAGTGGAGCTAACGACAATGGTGGTGCAACCGTTGGATGGCCGGAGCCTCGTTGGCGACGAGCTCGGCGGCGACGCGTGCGGGTGAGCTACGTGCAGTTGCTACGGAGCTCGAGAGGGAGAAAGGAGAGGATAGGAAGGTGACCAGGCTCACGGTGGTTGCGACGGAGCGGACGGCGAGGCCGGGGGCGAACTGCCGCGGTGGTGACGGCGGAGGGGATCTCCGGCGGTGGGCGGCGAAGGCGAGGTCGGAGCAGTGGCTTCGGGGCAAGCGAGCGCTCGGGGCTCGACCTGCTCGAAGGAGAAGGCGACGGCGGAGCTGCTGGACACGGTGGGGTGGCGCGAGGACGACGGTGGCTACGGCTACTCCGGCGAGGTGGCAGCGGCTGCGTCGGCCATGGTGGAGGAAGGCGAGGGAGAGGCGATGGGGGAGAAAGGGGGTGTCCTGGGGCTCGGGGGCGCGTCGTGGAGGTCGTCCTGCTCGTCCACGGGCGAGGCGGCAAGCAGGTGGCGCCGTGGCGAGCTCGCGCACGCCGGCGTCACCTCTCTGCCTGCTCTGGCGAGAGCAAGCAGCTGACTGGCCATGGGCCAGCACAGTGCTGGGCCGCCAGGTGGGCTGCCAGGTAAGTCCTTCTCTGCTTTCTGTTTTACCTCTTTTTATTTATTTCTGTTCTGTGTTTTGAAATAGTAGAAATACTATTTCATTTAGGAAAATCCTGGAAATATTCAGAGGCACATTTGAAATTATTCTCAACAGCCTAAAAATACCTTCAAGATTATTTGGGCATTTTAAAATATTTATAGGATTTAAATTGCCCAAATGCAAATACTTATGGCTTGGTGAAAAATCCAGAATAGCCTCCAAAAATATGAAACCATTTTTGGCAGAGGTTTTAGCCAGGACCAAAGATGGTGAACATTTATGGAGGGCATTTCAGGTTCATTGAAAAGGATTTTAATAAACCCTAGTTGTGTTCAGGGGGGTGCTGGGGGTTTCTAGCATCCCCATTTCAAGTTTCTGTGAAAAGTAGACATGATGCAACACTCTAATGCATGAACTAGCTAGGATGTGACAGTGCAGACTCTGCAAGGTCACATGCGAAGCCTTACCGAGAAGGGCATCGGTCTTGTGAATGTCATTCAAGTAATGCTAGTCCGCCGGACCCTGCCATGTCAGCGGTGGCCTCTCCGTATGTGGGAGTTTAATCTAGAAGGGTGGCGGCCTCTTCAGCACTTATTCGGAACCACGCACGAAGGAATGTGGAAATTATATTTCAGGGAACGAGAGCAATGGCCGGACACCACCGAAGATGTCGGCCTTGACTGCAATCATCCGGACACTGCGGTAAGTACTCAAACTCCGAACACCTTCCATTCAAGCATCTCTTGACAAGACACTGAACAATCCATCCCTATACATGACTAGATAAAGAAAGCGGTGTTAATCTGGTGTCCGGCGCCCCTTCCCGAAGACTCTGCGACCGCCCTACTGACGAGAATGCTGATTCCCACACCATACCAGGTGTCTGCAGAGGGGGGCGAGAGCGGGGAGCCCGAAGGTGATACCCGCACTGAGGACGAATTAGACGTTGTGTTCGGGGAAACCGAAACTCTTTTGCCCAAGGGCAAAGGTGCGGATGAAGCTCTCCATGGAAAAAAGAGGGCCGCTTCCGAAGATCAGGAGGGGAAGCCTTCCAGGAGAGGAAAAATGCCATCGTCGGGCAGTTTGGGCCGGGCGAGGGATGCCACCGTAAGGCTTTCTGGCGAGGACGGTCCTCTGGCCAGACCGTAAGTGAGGCTGGGGCACTTTAAACATACCTCATTCTTTTCCTATTAGTGAAGTAATCATCCGACATATGCACATCCACGCAGGTTAATGCCTGGTGTTCCTCAATCGTCCTCCTCCTCGGCAGACCTTCTTCCGGAGATGATGGAGAGTGACACGCCATCTCCGGCCTCTTCACCCAACAGGGGGGATGATACCGAGGTATCGTCCCGAAGGGCTCCTCCCCATCGTCAAGCAGTGCAGGAAACGAAGAAGGCGTTACCCGAAGGTCGTGCCTCTATCACCCAAGGTTCGGGAATCAAGAATGACGGCCCTGAACCATCTGGTTTACAGCCGGAGACGATTCTTGGGGAGAGTAAGCAGATTCCTTCAAAGGAATGCCATACTCCGGCGGCGGTTTCCGAAGACCCCGGAGCGCCGGAAATGCTGACGCACATCCTGCGGCGAGCGTCCATTTCAGAGAAGCACCGTGCCTTGATGGTTACGGTGGTTGAAAAGGTTCTATCCGCGAAAAGCAGATTGAATGAGGCCTTCTCGAGCCTTCTAAGAGGTTTTGAGGTTTGTGATGTAGTTTTGCCAATTGAATAATATTGACAAAATGCAACTGTTGTATATGTAGTAGCCCCTGAGACTCGGATTGCCTTCCGAAGGAAGCGATCGGAGGATAAAAAACATATGCTCAGTTACTAACCTTGATTTAACTTGGAATACAGGCTGCCTCCCCTCCTGCGGCTACCCAAAATACGGAAGTGGCCGAACTACAGCGAAAGCTGGATATTGCAGAAGATGACATTGCATTGATCAACAGGCGTCTTGACGACTCGCAAGGTATATATTTTGAGCATTCCTTACACCAATGTTCTTGTAATGTAGGCCTGGCGCCGAAAAGGGTTTTATATGAAATGTGTATGATTGCAGATGGTGTTGCCGCCGTTGAAGCTCTTCGGGCAGAGCTAGCCCGGGCCAAGGAGCAGGCCTGGTGTAGTGATGCGGCTGCCGAGAAGGCATCGGCTGATCTAAGAGCCGAATAGGCAGCTCGGCACCAAAGTGAGGAGAAAATATCCGCACTGGCGCTTGAATTGAAGAATACTGCCAGCTGCTGTGAATTCCTTGAGAAGGAGAATAAAGCCAAAATGGCTGAACCTGATAAGGCTGTACGAGAGGCGAGTGAAGCTCGGTCTAAATCTAGGGCAGCTCGTGAAGAGATTCGGCAGCTTAAGGAGATAGCGGCCAGTAAGCCCTTTTTGCTTCAGACTAAGTTTGGCGATCCGGACTATCCTCAGCTAAACCAGGTCTCGAGTTCTCCAGCTGAATTTTTGGACTTGCCGAAGAGTTCTTCCGATGCGGCGCAATTTTACCAAGCGCGAGAGGGGTATGCAACGGAGAAGCTTTTCTGGTCAAAATTTGGCGCATCAAAGCGCCCTCTGTTGCTAAATGAACAGATGTCCCAATGGGCCGAGCTTCATAGGATATCCGGCGACGCCATCAAGAACGTCATAATCCGGTTGTGGCCGAGTGAGCCTGTTCCCAAGAGCTATTTTGTCCTGGTGCAGCGTCTTGTCGATGCGTTGCCGCGTATCGATGCTGCGAAGTGGTCGGCATGCACTGCGGGTGCACGAATGGCCTTTGCCCGAGTCAAGACGTTCTGGGGAAAGATGAAGGTTGTCGATGTTGCGGTGAAGAGTCCGCCCAAGGGCAAGGACTGCAATGAGCCGGAGCATTATTTTGAAGACGTCCTGGAAGCCGCCCGCCTGATAGACGGTCAATGCTCGAAGAACATAATCTTCGAGTGAGGTGTATTTGAATTGTAAAAGACAATTTTATAATTGATCTATTTTATATTTTTGCTCCAAAGGTTGGATTCCTCCTGTGCGGCCGTTTTAATATAATCTGAAAGTTTTCCACCTGTCGGCTTTAGCCCCCTCGTAGGAAGTACGAGGGTGTTCGGAAAAGCATTTAATAACTCTTTATCCAACGTCTTGGTCCGTAAAGGAGGTGATAATGCAGCGAACCACGCAATCGGACTATAAGGCGTTAACACTTTCACTTAGCCATAGGAGTTTTATGGTGGGGCTACGACATAGCCCCTAGTATGTATGCGGCGTATAATGCCTTGCATGTTTGATCTGAAGAAGATCCCTCGTGTAACACAGAGAATCGCTAAGGATTCCAAGAAGTCGTCAAGTGGTTGATCAGCTCTCGCTACATCATGACAATTAGTTTTTGGCTTTCTCTACTGAGGTGCTCGTCCGGTTTAGACCAGGGCACAATCGCAGTAGTTCTCCCTTTACGACCCTAGCCGATAGAGCAGAACGTAGGGTAGCAAGCACAGGAGCCGGGCAACCCAACTATTGACCCAAGACAATGATTCGGAGCTGATGCATATAAGGCCAAACTTGCGACGTGGAAGTACGCTATAGAGCTGTTCGGACTTTTGCTGGCAACTCTTTCGTTCCCATACCGAGCCCTGGCAGGGTATGCCGAGGTGCATCTGTAACGCAGCCGTCGAGACCGTACTCATTGTTGAAAGAGTATGAAAGATTAGTTTGGACGAGGTTTACTGGGAGCGGAGCAATACGCCAATGACGAATTTATGTATATATATATAAAGAAACCACAAGCCCGGCTCTTTGACATGCTCGGGGTCAGGAACAGAGGAAAAAGGGCATAGTACAGGCTCGGAATAAAGAGTGCGGTCTACAAAAAGTTATTTTGGACCTCCTTAACGGAAGTAGCCCCTTAGGTGAGTGTACGGATCCGAACTCCGATAAGTCCATTGTAGACGCTGCCGTGTTGGTCACCTGTTCTTAAGAAATGATACAGAAAAGTAAAAAACGGATAAAAACGTTACGGGGATTCTTGCAGGGTTGTCCATATTGTGCTTCCGCCGATGCCCATGGTATCTTGAGTGCGTAGTGATGTACGCGTGGTGTAAATCTCGCCGGTATGGTAGGTGGGTGGAGGAAGCCGAACTGCTATTTCTGTTCCGGGAGTGGTCGAACTTCGGAGGGAAACTACTTCTGGCCCCGGATGTTCGGCTGGCGAGCCGCTCTGTCGTCTTTATCACCTGGTGGCCTCCTTCCCTTGCTATCAGCGTTAAGCTCGCCTGCCTGCTTGAGGACCCAACAATTTCTGTTGGTATGGTTAGCTGGCTTATCAGGATGACCATGAATCTGACAAGGTCGGTCCAATATTCTGTCAAGGGTGGATGATCCATCCTGGTTTGCCTTTAGTGGCTTCTTCCGTTGACCGGGTTTCGGATTGTGAAATCCGGCGTTGACCGTTGTGTCACGTAATCTTTCAGTATTGTTGCGACTGTTGTGTTCGGTTCGTCGTGGCTTACCATTGCCGTCTCGAATTTCAGAAGTGCCCGGGTCGCTGGCGTTGTTGCTTTTACGAGCGAGCTAGTTGTCTTCTCCCGCACAAAAGCGAGTCATTAGAGCGGTAAGGGCTATCATGGATTTGGGTCCTTCCTGGCCGAGGTGACGTGCTAGCCATTCATCCCGGACGCCATGTTTGAAGGCTGCGAGGGCTTCTACGTCCGGACAATCGGCAATTTGCTTCTTTTTGACTAAGAACCTAGTCCAGAGCTCCCTGGCTAACTCGCCGGGCTTCTGGACAATATGACTTAAGTCATCGGCATCTAGTGGCCGGACATATGTTCCATGGAAGTTGTCTCGAAAGGCGTCTTCCAAGTCCTCCCAGCTACCAATAGAATTTTCTGGCAAACTGTTTAGCCAGTACCAAGCTGGCCCTTTAAGCTTGAGAGGTATGTATTTAATGGCATGAAGGTCATCTCCGCGAGCCATGTGGATATGGAGGAGGTAATCCCCAATCCATACCGCGGGATCTGTTGTTCCATCGTATGATTCGATGTTAATGGGTTTAAACCCGTCTGGAAATTCATGCTCCATTACCTCGTCAGTGAAGCAGAGAGGGTGTGCGGCTCCTCTATGTTGAGCCCCACTATGAAGCACCTCCGGCGGACTCTATTTACGGAGTTCGGACCGGGCGTGGTCGGCTCTATTGTGTCTGAATAGGTGACCATGATCACCGGTCGGGGCATGTCCCCGCGATCTGTGTATTGACTTCGTGTGTCCTGTTCTACTCTCCAGGCCCTGTTGGATGTCGCGAGTGTTGCCCCGAGCTGTTTTGTTCTTGTTTTGACGGCCGGATGGGTTGGTATGATGCTCTGCTTGGGCTGCTGCTTTATCCGGACCGAACTGTGGTCGGCCTACAACCTTATTCGATGGTGGTGTGGGCTCCAATGCCCAGCCATCGTATTGAGGGGGCCACCTGCTGTTGGGGTGGCTCTTGTCGGGGCCGATAAGGCCGTATTCTTCGGCGGCCAAGACCTCGGTCCATCTATCATTGAGAAAATCTTTGCTCGCTTGAAGCTGCAGCTGCTTCTTTCTTAGGCTCCTTGCAGTGGCTATGAGCTGGCGTTTAAAGCACTCCCGCTCGAGAGGTTCTTTAGGCACGATAAAATCCTCGTTGTTGAGGATCTCCTCTTCCTCGGAGAGTGGGAGATAATTGCTATCCTCTGAGTCTCCATATGTTGCCTGTTCATCAGGGTTGTCTTGCCCGCCTTCCTGTTCCTCCTGTACGGATCCTACCTCAACAGGGTCTTCATCGTCCGGAGTGTTGTCCTCTCCAGTGCTAGTATTATTTTCTCTTGAGCATCGTGACTTGGAGCGGCGCAGGGCGCGCCAGTGTTCGGACTGTGTACCAGGAGGTTTATCCTCAACTGGGTCCTCCTTGTCGTCGCCGAAAGCGTCGTTGGGTGTGTCTTTCTTACACACGTCGTACCATGAAGTGTCCATCCCACGTCTAGCGGGTAGTGAGTTCTGGCCTTGCCCCTCATCGTCGTCCGTACCGTCAATTTCTTCGGGGCGGAGGTCAAGCGTGTTGGTTGGGTCTTCGACAATGGCTATGAAGTGGGTGGCGGGTGGGAAGGAAAATTCTCCATCATCAGCCATAAGTTTGAACCGAACATAGTTCGATGGCGAGTCGCCTGCCAGAGATAGGTTTTTTAGTGAGTTTAGTACATCGCCCATGAGCGAGTGTTGGAAGGCGTCTGCGGCACTGAACTTGAATACTGATAACCGATCGAGTTCGGTATCTGCGGACTCGCGGGGTTCGGAACCTGTCGCCGGGGATGAGTCCGGGGTTCCGCTGATGCGGATATCATACGCTGTATAATCTGTGTGCGGCTCCAACGCCACGGAATCGGTAGCCGCAGTGATGGGGTTGAGCTTCCCATCCTGGGACGACTTGATCTGCTCCGGATCTAAGGCCAGAGTTGCTGCAGGAGCTATCTCCTGGATGCGGCCCGATGACAGGTTTAAGCCATGTCCATCGGGGCGGCGGGGAGCGATTACCGCGGTCTCGAATCCGTCGAAGATCAAGTCTCCACGGACGTCCACAACATAATTCAAGCTTCCACTGACCTGATGGCCAAGGGCGTAGCTGTCGATCTGCTCCAGATGGCCAAGCGAGTTGGCCCGCAGTACGATGCCGCCGAACACGAAGATCTGTCCGGGGAGAAAGGTATCTCCCTGGACAACGTCATCATCGATGATTGAAGGGGCCATCGAACCTTCTGTCGGCGGCACAGTGGAACTCTCAATGAAAGCACCAATGTCGGTGTCAAAACTGGCGGATCTCGGGTAGGGTGTCCCGAACTATGCGTCTAGGATCGATGGTAATAGGAGACGGGGGACACGATGTTTACCCAAGTTCGGGCCCTCTCTATGGAGGTAATACCCTACTTCCTGCTTGATTGATCTTGATGAATATGAGTGTTACAAGAGTTGATCTACCACGAGATCGTAATGGCTAAACCCTAGAAGTCTAGCCTATGTGAATATGGTAATGAATGTCCCCTATCCGGACTATGCTCTCCGGTTTATATAGACACCGGAGAGACCTAGGGTTATATGGAGTCGGTTACATAAGAAGGAATCTTCACAGCTGGTCGCCTAGCTTGGCTTCCACGCCAAGGAAAGTCCAATCCGGACACGGGTATAGTCTTCGGCCTTCGTATCTTCATAGCCCATCAGTCTGGCCCAATGAATAACAGGCCGGACGCTCGAGGACCCCTTAGTCCAGGACTCCCTCAGGAAGCACGCGCCGGCAAGGGAGGGGGTTTGGGTCGGCCAGGGCGGTCAGATGCGGGCGTGGTGGTGGTATTGATTTTGTACTGTTTCAGGTGTACTGGTAGTTTGCAAAATGACTCAATTATTGCAATCAATTCCCTATAAAATTGTTGTAAAAAAGTTACTTGCAATACATGCATGCGTGATCAATATAAATGACCAATAAAAAAACACTACATGCACGCAACGATTTAATGCACATTGTAATCTCAAGATGCGATGGGGAGCTCTAAATTTGAATCAGAAACTTATAAAACGAGAAAAATCCAAAACAAATAAACTGGAAGAGAGGGAGTATACCGTAGGATGTCTCCCATACGAAACAAGTCCCCTGGTTTGTCACCGCGAAGATGTGGTTAGAAAGGAGCACATCGTCTTCGTACTCGTACGGCAACAAATCGGCCGCAGACAGCATGGTCCACCTTTGACCGCCATGTGTAGGATTCATGAAAGCAATCTTGATGTCGAACACTGTGTGGAGAGTGTAAATTTGGTTGGCGGACGACCTTATCGGGGCTTCTAGGATTGCTATCTTCTTCAATCTCACCATGGTTCCATCATACGAATTTAGGCGATGGCCCATTGCATGGCTTATCCCAATGTTGGACAAAGGTTCTACGAGAATGGCGTCATCATTGTAGATGTTGTGCAAATTGATGTTGGTACCCTCCCGTAGATATGCAAGCCAATCTCCAATGGCACCAAGCCTGACCTATGAAACAGTGGCCAGCAGGGGAACTAGGAAATGGACACGGAAGTAGTCTTTATAATGCGTTTACTACATGATCAAACTCATCACTTACCTGCTCATCAGACAAAATCTGAGTGCCCCTCAATGTTGGCATCTCAAGGGGCGTCAACTTGCAACTACGGCCATCCCCCGCTGGAGAGACCCCCAAGGAAACATCCTCATCCTCGAGGATGCATGGCAGACCAACTAGCATGTCCTTCTCCCACTCATATTTACGCACCCACTTACAATATTTGGTGCAAGTACCGCTAAGTCTTGCGGATGTGAGGAAGTGGGAGCATCTTACGATTTGTCCCAAAGGATCATCGTCCAAGGTCTTCCGCCTCGACGACGACAAGAAGCAGCACCGCCTTGCGAATTCATGGCAATGCTGACCAACTGACTTGTCCCTTGTGGAATTGGTTTACATGAGAGGAGATGGTAACTGTAGGGCTTCGTCCCTTTGGAAAGGTTGTTCTGCGGGCGCGCACTAGTGCTGTTTATATTTGAGTCTCACAAGAGGCCCATGCGTTGCACGGAACACCAAGATGCATTTATACGAGATGTTTATCTCGTGGGAGACGAAGATGAATGAGGGAAGGCCTTATCTAAAAAAGTGGAGTGGGGTGCGGGTATCTTTTTGCAAAATTGCCATAGTTTGCTTTCTATCCGTCAGATATAGATCAGACGGTCTATATTGCAGGATGGATGGCACACCATCATCACCAACTCAGTTTTTTATATTACTAGCAAGATGCTTGTGCGTTGCACGGGACATCAAGATGCATTTGTATGAGTATTTTATCTTGTGGGAGAAAAGGATGAACGAGGGAAGGCCTTATTTGCAAATGTGGAGAAGGGTGTGGGTATATTTTTGCAAAATTTCCATAGTTTCCTTCCTATCCATCAAATACAAATCGGACGGTCTATATTGCAGGATGGCAGGCAAACCATCATCACCAACTCTATTTTTTGTAAGGGTAGAAATTTATTATTATTATAAGAGTAGAGGTAGAGATTAGGGTGCTGGCGGCCGGTTTGCTGTATGGCACATTCGCGTCCATCCACTAGCCCAAAATTAAAGCTCGCACGACATTTACAGTGACTGGGATTAGTTATTTTCCGGGCGCATGGACCAACGCGGACTAGCGGACCTGGTCGCCCTTTTTCGAGCATGCCTTCGACAACTACATGCGTGACATGTGTGCATGCAAATCTTGCATGACCAAAGTGTGCGAAGCGGAGTGGTAGGCTGTCGAACTGTAGCCTGCATGTTGCAGCCATGTCATCCACACGCAACCTAAAGGCCAATTCATACTCCGCTGGACTATACTATACTACTATGCATTGTTTGGCATGAACGTTCCTTGGAGCTCGTGCTGCAACCGGCATAATGCACAGCCCGCTTCCCTTCTCCTTCCTCTTCCACCGCCCGCGCACGTCTGTGGGAAGCAACCGGTCAGCCTTATATAGGAGTGCTAGCACAAAAAGATGCATGCATGACCACTAAAATTTCCTTTCTATAAAATAAATGCGTGAAACTCAAATCCCTTTAAGTCTGAGTATATTGGAAAACATCGTCCTCCTTCGGCCCCGCTTCACCCGCATCGTCGTTCTCCTCCTCCGGCTCCACGTGCTGCTCCGCCTCCAATGCCTCCTAGTCCGGCTCTGGCTAGGCCGGACTCCGAAGGCACGACGTGTAACGCCCACGATGCGGCTATATCTCCCACGTGTCGAGGCACGACTTAGAGGCATAACCGCATAGTGGTTTTGTCGCAAGAAGGGTCATCTTCACACAATCCCATGTAATGAACAAGAATGGGATAAAGAGTTGGCTTACAATCGCCACTTCACACAATACATTAATATCATTCATACATCATCCAAAATACAAACATATAGACCGACTACGGTCAACATCCAGATGAAAATAAGACAACCCCAAATGCTATATCCCCGATCGTCCCAACTGGGCTCCACTACTGATCATCAGGAAAAGACACATAATAACGACCACGTTCCTCGTCGAACTCCCACTTGAGATCGACGCCATCGTCTGCACTGGCATCGTCGGCACCTGCAACTGGTGTTGGAAGTATCTGTGAGTCACGGGGACTCAGCAATCTCACACCCGCGAGATCAAGACTATTTAAGTTTAAAGGGGGAATGGTGCAAAGAGGTGGAGCTGCAGCGGCAAAAAACATATTTGGTGGCTAACTTGCGCATATGAGAGCGAGAAGAGAAGCAAAGGAACGGACGTCATCTAGCAATGACCAAGAAGAGGTCCTGAACGCCTACTTACGTCATACATAACACAGACCGTGTTCACTTCCCGGACTCCGCCGAGAAGAGACCATCACGGCTACACACGCACTTGGTGTATTTTAATTGGGTCAAGTGACAAGTTATCCACAACCGGACATTCACAAATTCCCATCTGCCTCATAACCGCGGGCACGGCTTTCGAAAGATAATACCCTGCAGGGGTGTTCCAACTTAGCCCATCATAAGCTCTCACGGTCAACGAAGGATAAACCTTCTCCCCGAAAGACCCGATCAGTCTCGGAATCCCGGTTAACAAGACATCTCGACAATGGTAAAACAAGACCAGCAAAGCCTCCCGAATGTGCCGACAAATCCCGATAGGAGCTGCACATATCTCGTTCTCAGGGCACACCGGATTGTCCAAGCTTCCGATAGGCCAGACCAGAGTTGCCCCTGGTGGCCACCGGCGGCTGACAGTTTGGACCAATACCCAGAGGAGCACTGGCCCGGGGGTTTAAAATAAAGATGACCCTCGGGCTCTAGAAAACCCGGGGGAAAAAGGTATAGGTCGCAAATGGTAAAACCAACGTTGGGCCTTGCTGGAGGAGTTTTATTCAAGGCGAATTGTCGAGGGGGTCCCATAAATCACCCGACCGCGTAAGGAACGCAAACTCAAGGAAAATAATCCCGGTATAACAGTAACTAGGGCGGCAAGAGTGGAACAAAACACCAGACATAAGGCCGAGCCTTCCACCCTTAACTAAAATATATAGATGCATTAATTAAATAAGAGATATTGTGATATCCCAACATGTCCATGTTCCGATATGGAACAACTTCAACTTCACCTGCAACTAGCAACGCTATAAGAGGGGCTGAGCAAAAGCGGTAACATAGCCAAACAACGGTTTGCTAGGAAAGGATGGTTAGGGGCTGACATGGCTGAAATAGGAGACATGATATAGCCAGTGATAGGTAGTGAGCATGGCAATAGAGCGAACAACTAGCATAGCAAAGATAGAAGTGATTTCGAGGGGTGGTCATCTTGCCTGCAAGATTCTCAGAGTTGTCGAAAGCTTGATCCTCGTAAGCGTACTCGACAGGTTCCTCGTTCACGAACTCGTCTCCCGGCTCTACCCAAGACAAGAACACAAACAAACGGACCCACAATCAACAACGAGAAATGCACAAGCAACATGATGCAAGACATGTATGATATGCAAGATATGATATGCGATGCGTATGCGTGCTCCGGAAGGAAAATGATGAACATGGCAGTAACTTGGCAAACCAAGCATGCCACTGGAAAGATGAGATGATTTCGGTCGAAATCGATATAAAGATCACCGGAATCGGATGCACGGTTTGCAAATGGCAAGCAAAACAAGAATGACACTAATCTGCGTTAAACAGCAAGATAGCACTTAAAATACCACAAGTAACAATGCTACAGCACCCCAACATAGCAACAAAGCACATGGCAGTAATCTACAGGAGATACTTGACAAAAGATGAACACTGAGCTACGGCTAGTTCACAACATATCAAGCTCAAACAAGCATGGCAAAAGTGCAAAAGATTACAGGTTCACAGACTTGGTGAAAAACTGGACATGGCAGAAATCAGCATCAGGTAGCAATGTTCGGAGCACGAAAGCAATATTCTACAGGAACTTAACATAGCAAACCAAGGCATGGTAGTGTTCTACTAAATGCACATGACAAAAGTCCCTTACTGACCATAAGCCAAAAAGGACCAGAAGATATGATGGAAAGCATGTAAACATAGCAAGTTTCGTTATCAGGTTTCAGACTTAGCAGAAAATAGAGCATGGCAGAAATATAAATATGTAGGCCTCTTTGTGAGCTTGATGCACTCACTACAGAGCAATGCATGACAACCCAAGCATACCTACAGCAAGATGACATGTTTATGAAGCTATCCATGGCAAGAACAATTGCGTAGCATGTATGGATAAACTACAATAAGCTTGGCAAAAATGCATACCATGTTAAGAATCTGCCAGAAATATTTTATAGCAAAAGTAGAGCAAGATTTAGTCATTCTATTGTACTCTAAAATTGCAAAAAATTGCAGGAATGGATCAATTGCAACTATATCTACAAAACATCCTTACTGAACAACTCCAAAATATGCATGGATCTCTCTCTAGCATCAAGTTTACATGGCAACAAAATTACAGCAGACAAAAACTTAGAGAAATCACTAAGTCCCTGAAATCAGAATTATTACGGGGCCTACTTTGCATGCTTGTGCTAGTCACCACAAAGACCACAAAAATACATGGACCATACCACTGGAAATATGGCATGGCATACTTCGAAACACATGTAGAGTTCATGCTCAAAAGATGCACAGAATAAATGATACAAAAATGACAAATCTCCAAGTTCTGATGAGAACCAGAGATTAACAGCAACTAGCCCTCTTCCAACGAAGATTTGGGCATCAAGATGACCTCTAATGAACATGGTGCAATTGAACAAAATGTAGAGCATCACGAGGCGAACAATTTGACATATTAAACGGGCGAATCGGAGCTACATGCACAAAGTTATCGCATCGGGAACAGGAGCATATGCTGAGAAAATTATCAGACTTAGCAAAACGGAGGGGGGGTTTCGGGTCAACCTTTGACCAGATCTGGATCGCGGTCAACGGGAGCTCGAGCTCGCCGGCTCGGGCCGGAGGAGGAGAGGGGGCCGGCGGGCGAGGGGCCGGAGGCCGGTGGCGAGGCGGCGGCACCGGAGGAGGGGGCCGCCGGCGGGGGCGGCGCCGGAGGAGGCGGT
>NC_057805.1:229909766-229914343 GCF_018294505.1 Triticum aestivum
GCCCACACGATCGCGATCGAACGACCTAGAGCATGGAAGAGAGTTTGGTGGGCTTTGGGCTGGTTTTGGAGGGGGTTTTTGTTGGATACTCAAATGGACATTGCGGAGGCCCGGTTAACCGTTGGAGTACCAAACGACCTCCGAATGGAACGAAACTTGACCGGTAGTCTCCGGGTGGTATATTAAGACCACATGACAAGCCTCGGTCCATTCCGAGAAAGTTTGACACACGCACACGAAAGAAAACTAGAGGGGTGCACCGGAGGAGATAGGAGCGCCGGATTGGAAAACGGACAACGGGGAAAATGCTCGGATGCATGAGACGAACACATATGCAAAAGTAATGCGCATGATGACATGATATGAAAATGCATGACATGACAAAATACAAAACGAAAGACAAAACCTGACAACGGAGGGAAAAACATATCACATAGCCGGAAATGGCAAGAGTCGGAGTTACAAATATGGCAAGTTACATGCGGGGTGTTACACGACGGCTGCGATCCGGGCTTTGCGTCGCCTCCAGAGCAAAGCGCCGTTCTGGTGGGAGCATGGCGTATGTCGTTACCTTCGCTCGGGCCATGGCTATCGGGCGACGGCGACCGGAGAAGAGGCGGCGGGAGGGGATGAATGCAGCTATTGTTTGGGTTCGCCGTCCGGCTTAAATAAGTGCACACCATCACGTGTACCCGCGGGTGCACAAATTGTTAACATACGGGTCTTCTCAGGGGGCGTCACGTAACTGGTATGTGTGAGAGATTCTGAGAGAGAGAGTGCGTGTGTGTGACTCTACTCTTCGGACATGTACTCCACCTTTTGCATCGGGATATAAGTATAATGGTATTACACTTTAGCTTGTGATTTACGTGGCCATGTTAACGTGGTTGTGTAAAAAAATGTCACTTCCTGCTCGTGATTTGCGTTATATAATTATGAAAAGTTTGCTAACTACTAAAATAAAGTGGAATTTGTCCATGTTATATAAGTAAATTAAGGTATTTGTTTATCATATGGGTAAGGTTGGATGAAGGGTGGTAGGAACAAATGCTCCGCCTAGACCATGTATGTGAAATGGAGTTTGTGTGTATGTGCTTGTATGTGTGTGCGTGTGTGTGTGTGGGTGTGTGTGTGTGTGAAGTGGAGTCTTCGGTGGTGAAAGTAATTTAAGTGTGTGTGGCTTCATCGTAGAGAGGTGATGTGTATGGCAGAGGCCACCAACAAGGGCGTGCGAGAGAGAAGAGGCCCATTAAGAGGGAAGAGAAGGCGTGTGTGCATGAGAGGAGTCGACATCGAGATAACGTGTTTGTTTGAGAGATACCAAGGAAGACTACTATATATCGATGGTGCATGTTGGCAGGAATTAAACGAAGGTATGGTCTTGTTGGTTTCGGGGATATAGGGGAGGAGTGAGAGAGGGGGTAGCTAGGAGCAGATTGTTAAGTGTGAGTGTGTGTTTTAGAGAAGAGACCCATCCAGGCAGAACTCATGTGCACACAAGAAGAGAACGATTCCGTCTGGGGTGAGGGCTGAGGGTAATTAAGTACATATGGAGACATAGGAGACCTTGAACGTGCATGTGCGAGAGGTATACATGTATACGTGGGATGTGTGTGTACGCGCGCGCATGATCAAGATAAAAGAAAGAAGACATAATTCATAAGATCAACGGCATGGGAGAGAAGGATCGGTATGACAATATGCATGCATGTGAGAGTGGAGGGAAGAAGTCCCATAATTGAGCATGTGTTTTTGTCTTTAAGAGATAGTAGCATGGGCTGGAGCATGCATCTATGGCGAGCAGAGAGAGCGAGACAAAACGATTGTGCAAAAGAGATTGACCTATAGATGCATGTATAGAGAGACATATAGTGTGTGTGATAGGAAGCAAGAGTGAGTGCGAGAAAGAAAGGTTGATGGAGAAACTGCTGATAGATAGAGAGATAGAGATTCTAGCTAGAGGGGCATCGGCTAGTTTGTGTGTTAGAGATGGCCGCTGAGTGCTTCAGAGGGGTGAGCTATGTGTGTGTGAGAGAAAGATAAAAAGAGGGCGCATGACTTCATGTAGAGACAAACATATATAGTGTGCGTGATGGGAAGCAAGAGTGAGGGCGAGAAAGAAGGTTGATGGAGAAACAGATAAACAGAAATATAAAGATGCTAGATAGAGGGAGATCGGCTAGCTAGTGTGTGTGTTAGAGATAAGAGTCGAGTGGATGAGAAGGCTGAGTTATGTGTGTGGGTGTGAGAGAGATACAGAGAGAGTGCATGTGAGTCACATACAAACAAATATTAGAGAGAAATGAGATCCCGAGAGATGGAGCTTTGTGTTTGCGAGAGAGAAAGATATTCACATGGAGAGTGATAGCTAGAGAGACATATCAGGGAACTTGAGATATCCCTAGGGAGAGAGAGTTTGTGTGAGCAACATACAAGGGAATGGTGCGGAGATATGAGACCCTGGGGGGAGAGTTTGTGTTTGTGTGTGAGAAAGAGTTATTTGAGAGGGAGAGTCGTAGCTTCTCATAACTAAGTAGCACAAGACATCTCTTTTGAGAGGGGGTGTGCGAGCGGCACATAGGGGAATAGTAGAGAGAAATGAGACCCCGGGAGACGAAGTTTGTGTTTGTGTGAGAGAAAGAGATTTCATAGGGAGAATCATATTTAGAGACACATAGCAGGGAGCGAGATATACTTAGAGAGAGATAGAGTAGGTCGAGGGAGAGAGTACCATTAGTGTGTTACGAAGATAAAAGAGCATTGTCGACATACAAGTAGCACGAGAGATACCCGAGAGATGATGAAGGCGTATAGGTCTAGAGAGATATAGAAGCATGAGTGATAGCTATATGAGATGAATATCTGGATTAAAGGGGATTCAAATATTTAAACTAGAGATCACGACATCGATAATATCATAACGAAAATTGGTCTATCAAACATGCATATTCATTTGAATTTGGGGACATGATGTTATATAATTTATCAATATTAGTGATCCATAGATTCTTTAATTACAGACAATGCATGGTTTGTATGCAATTAATGTCTAAACGGGATTACACTATATGTTGCGTGTGTCAAACATATTATACATGTATGAGAAGTAAAAAAACCCACATGAAACACACGTTAATTGGAGACGGTTAGCACGGAATGCATACATTGGATTTCAACATAAAGTGGTTTCAAATATTTGAAAATCCAAATTAAGATGGATCCAACCTTATGAATCTGAGATCATGCCATTTGTAAACCATATTTATGTATAAAGGGTGTTGTGCTTTTGAAAGTATATATAAAAAATGATGTATATAGATTTGTATTCGAATACAGAATGGATCATGCCTGGAAAATATACAAACTGGATTTGAATTGAGTTGGCACGGTAAACGTGCACTCTTTCTCTGCCAAAATTTGAACGAAGCAGGGAAAATCGCAGTAATGGCCCGAAACCAGAATCTGCGAGATGGAAATACTGCCTATCTGTGACACGTAAAGCCTATAGGCTCGATTTCTGTAGGTTTCGATGGGGGCATGCTTGTAATTTCACTCAAACGTGACATAACCGCCTCTCACCTGGATTCATACACGGCGAGCACCAAAACACAATTTCTCCTCGGCCGAAATCGCCTCTCACCTCCCTCCCCGATTCATTCACGGTGGGCGCCAAAACAAACTCTCCTCGGCCAAAATCTCTAGCAGCAAATATTCGGTGTATGCGAGATTACCATCCTATCCCCAACCGACTAATATTGTTGTGATGTAGGATATTTTAAACAAGGGCCAAGTTTGTAAATTTCCTCGCATTTGAGTCAAGCGCGCCCTGAAGACATGGTTCCCCCTACCTCTCTCCCTCCATTTCCCCATTCGTACTCCGTGGGTGCCAAAACACCCTCTCCACCGCAGTCTCCTCCGTCGGCCACCCCATCCACCACCATCCTCCTCCACCATGCCGGAGCTGATACCCCGACGCCGTCGTCCATTACAAGAGATCGACCTCTCTCATCCATGTCTTTGGACCGGGATCCTTGCATCGCGTCCTCTCGCTTCAGCCGCGTTGTCGTCCACCTTGCCGAGGCCGCTGGTACGATCATCTCGTCCACCGCACCGGGATGTTTCCCTCATCACCACCGTCTACCCTCCTAGATCTGCTTCCACGCTGCCAACAGCCATCGCTACCGCAGCACCCTCAATGCCTAAGCAGATGCTTACACGGCGCCACACTAGAGGAGGTACTCATTCGTATCTGCTCAAGTTATTTATCTCAGCAAGAAAATAGATCGCCACTGCTTTACTGTTATTTCTTGTCCATAACTTAGAATCTTACTTGTTAGTTGAAACCAAACATTGGTTGCGAAGTTGCCTTTGTCCAGTTTGCACCTTCAGATCCGCCATGGCACACTCACCACTCTACTCGCAATGCTTATGGTTTCCCCCTTTTATATTCCACATTAGCTTAAATGACAGTCAACTGAATTTCAAATAGGGGTCAGTCGATTTTGGGAGTTCGCCGGAGGGAAGGAAGGGGCTCGCCGGAGGGCTGCCCCATTATCCATCTTAGGGTTTCGGGTTGG
>NC_057805.1:229914698-229936038 GCF_018294505.1 Triticum aestivum
CGGGTTGGGACAGTGGTTGTGGGGGGCTATGGTCGGGCTATGGTGGGGCCTCACCGGAGGCAAAACTCAACGCGGGTGGGGGTGGGGTTAGCTAGAGGGATGGCCGGGGGCGGCGGAAGATCGGAGGTGGTGGGTGGTTCAGGGGAGGGTGGGGGCCTGTGGTTCGGCCGGCGGCCCGTGCGGTGGTCTTTAGGGGAAAAATAAGAGGCAAGGAAGAATAATGGTTAGGAGACTTAGGATCTTCATCCAACCGTCTGAAATGGTCGACTGACCCAAATGATGAAAGTCAGGCGACTTGCATGTAGACATTCCCATATATTCAGTACCATCATCATAGGTGCTTCGAGACGTATGTGCAAGCAGGGATCCTCAACCCATCAAGCTAAACAACATGCCACTCATAATTCCAAACTTATTTGCTCAAATACGAATCTGGTATGATACTGACATGTGCTAAAACAGAGAATGTTTAATTGGTCAGCTAATGTTCCTACTTTACTTTCGAAAAGCACATGCGCCACATATCAAGGGACGGCAGGGGGTTGTGTTCTTTATGCGCTCTGGTTCATCATGTGTTGCCAACCAATATTTTATTATCCAAAATCTGCTTGCTCTTCTTTAGCATGCTCCTCTTCTGTTCTTCTTTTTTAAGTACTCTCTCCGTACCTAGATATAAGTCTTTGAAGAGATTCCTCCATGGACTACATACGGAGCAAAATGAGTGAATCTATACTCTAAAATGTATCTTTACACATTCATATGTGATCCACGGTGGAATCTATATGAAGACTTGTATTTAGGAACAGAGGGAGTATAATAGTTGTACAGTATGTTCTTTGTAGTGAAGAGGAGCAGGGACATTTGCAGTGTACAGGTCTATTCGGTCGCTTGTCATGGACGCTTTCAACTCTTCGTGTTGGTCTTCATGTCACTTGTCATGGACGCTTTCAACTCTTCGTATTCGCTCGCATGTGTCGCCTTTGGGAGTTAGACTGATAGTAACAGTGCTGCGCCTTCAGTTGTAGAGAGGTGGTATCCGAAGCCTTTCAAGCCGTACCGGCAATACTAGCACATACTTTCCAGCAAGTTCCACTTTCCTGATTTTACTCCTGATGCTTAGGGTTTTCCCGTTATATCTACACTATGATCTGCGTAGATGCTTTGTGTCCTACCAGCAGCTGTCCACCCTTTAAAGCTAAATAACACACCAATCATACGTCCTAAGCTTCATCAAATATGAATGTGATATGATACTGACATTAGCTAACGGACACACATTTAATTGGTTAGCTGATGCTCCCACTTGAGTTTCCAAATGCATGTGCCCACATATAGAGAGACATCATGGAATGGCATTTCTTTGGGCGCTTTGATTCATCATGGGTGGGCAACCAACATTGTATAGAAAGAAGGGGAATCTCAATAATATGCTTCCCCTTCTATTCTTTAACATGTTCCTCTTCTGTTCTTCTTTAGTAAGTACAGTATGTTCCTTGTCATGAAGGGGAGCAGGGACATCTGCAGTCGACACCTCTATTGGGCCGCTTCGCTACATGATTTCGCACTTCAAGTTGGTCTTCCATAATATCCCGGAAATGGTGGGAGCCGCGCGGTCTTTGATAGACTAGGCTGATAGAAACAGCAGTGCGCTTCGGATGAATAGAGTTGGCCTGTAGGTGCTCGATAGGCTGTATATTAGTAGCAGCAAAACCCTGTATTTTCCGGCCAGTCCCGCTTTCCCGGCTTATTTATGGTGGTTATGGCGTACCCCTTTTATCTACACTACGATCTGCCTAGTGGCTGTGCGGTCTCATTATCATGGTTTGGCAATAAACTTTCTATACGGTATATTATGAACCTATCATCTACCAACTATCCTTACATTTGGCGCTCCCAACAGGGAGCCTATTTTTCTGTGTAGTTGTGCCAGATTATATTAATCTAATCACCATATGTCGCGGGAAACCACAGCCACCTATGGGACCAGGAGGCCCCTTGCTTTTTCGGAAGGGGGGGGCGACGCGTTGCACAAAGAGCAGACAAGCGTGAGGCTGCGCGGTAGGGATCACACAGGCAGTTTACCTATGTTTGGGCCACCGCGAGGCATATAACCCTAATCCTGCTTTGGTGGATTGACGGTGGAAAAGTGGTGGTGGAGCGTAGTACACTTGCCCGGCAGGGGTTGCCTTGGGGTAGCAGCGACTACGCGCGTATGGTGTGTGAGTTATTCAACCTTCTAACCCTTTCTACGGTTGCCATGGGCCTCCTTTTATAAATCAAGGGGTCACCACAATGGCAAAGTAGTCATTATGCACTAATATGATAGCAAAGAGTGCTATCATACCTAACTCTGCGGGCTGATAGGGCGCATTAAATGCACCACTTAGTGTCACATCACTAGTTGCGCGGCATCTTGCTTGCTCCGCACCTGCTTGCTTGACACGTCGCAGGACGGGTGTCATCTCTGGGGTTTTCCTATAAGGAGAGGTAGCCATGTGGCGAATGGCTACCACTCAGTAACTTCGCGGCGTGACACTGCACTGATCGACGATGTGGGTCATGATGGAGTGGTTGGTGAGGTGGTTTTGCCTCCGTGAGCCCCGGCAGGCCCTACCGGGGTGCTTTGGTAGCCTGCTTATGGGGGTGGCCTTGCCCCATGCCGGGCTCGCCTGTCCAGCAAGGGAGGCTTTCTCTTGACGATATCCTGCTTCTCTGGTTTGATCTTGGTCCCTCTGATCTGCATGTTGGTCCTTCGAATCTCTTGGTTCCTTGAACTCTGACTTGGCTGGTGCTTCGATCTTATTCTTGTGCCTGTGCACAGTCTAGGCAACAGACCCAGGGTTTGTTGCACTGACAGAAGCCCCCGGGCCTACCTCAAACGCGCTGCCAAGCGTCGTCGGGGTAGGGCCAAATAAGTGCACATGCAAGGTTGGTGAAGAGGCTGGTCTCTTGAAGTCTTCTTTGCTTCTTCATTAGGCTTGATTCTGGGTGAAGTTCCGGTTTCCGCATGCGTCGTGTAAAGCTAATAGTGGTGGGGCCGCTCCAGTAATGGCCCGTGAATGACTTTAATGCACGGGGTAGAAACTACCAATTCACTCTTCCCACCACGCCTTATCCTTTGCCACGTACGCTGCTTGCATCGCGCGAGGTAGGTAACGGAGGCGCGTGGCGTGGGAGAGCATCAAGGTGAGGGCCCGGTCATCTTGAATTGGTGGAGGAGGACTGTGGCCGCCCGTTGATGGAGCAGCCCCTTCCTCGCCCCGCCTATAAAAGGAGGGGTGGAGGAGGGTGGAGTCATCCAACCTCGCATTCTCCCCCCTCTTTCTTCTGCTTCTGCTGGTCATGTTGAAGAGAAGATCCCGGGGCTAGCCCCCGGGCTCTTGGTTGGGGCCAATGTCGTCACACGCTAGCGCTGATACTCGGGGAGGGAGCCTGGTCCTTGCTGTGGCGAACTTCTTGGTTCCCTCGAAGCTTGACCGGGAGGCAGGGCTGGAGATCATTGGTAATCCCATCACTACCCCTCCTGGAGGTCTTGGGGCTGATGTCGACAAGAGGCGCACCTTCCTGCCCACCAAGGAGGGGAGCAGTGCACCTCGAGCCCCCTGGCCGTTTTGGCCGCTCGCCGTCTTCTCGGGGAAGGCGTCGACTGGTGTCTTGCCGCTTCTTGGGAGCAGCGATGGTGAGGAGAAAGCGAGGGAAGATGGAGAAGGCGGGTGGCAGGGGCTCAGGTCAGATTACAATGGCGTGGATGCCTTCGCCTTCGACCGACGACCTGCCGCCTCATCTTCCCGCTCTTCCCCTCCCCCCCGGCATCATCATCACCAGCCTCCTAGGGTGATAGCCAGGGAGGGATGTTCTCTAGGCGCCTTCACCTCCCCTCTAGCAGTCTTCTGGCTAAGCTTTGGAGGATGACTCCATCAGCGCTCAAGCCGGGGCTTCTTGCTGGCTCTGGAGGTGGCGACCAGAAGGCGCCACCCGGTCCTCCGCACTCCTCCTTCGCAGCCTCGCCACTCCCTGTCTTGTCGGGCCGTGCCCAATGGGACCGGGGTGGGCTCCTGCTTGGGTGCTCCTTTTCTCGTCTTTTCCTCCTTCCGCCGCTATGCCTGAAGGAGGGAAAGTGAAAATAGGGGATTACGGGGCACTTATCTTTTTTCGATCTTAAATCTGTAGGCACTTGCCAAATTTTAATCCAAATAATGTAATCTCTCGAGTCCATGTTTGTGTTGTGTAATGCTTGTACTTGTATTAGCATATGAATGAAAAAGATGAACCTTGCCGGGAACTCGTGCATGTGTATGTCCATGCAGAGGTGAGATTCCTCTTTAATGTAAATAAACGAAGTTTCCCCGGCAGGCTATCCTGCCGGCGCCCTTTTTGTCTGCCGGAGAGCTGCGTCTGCCCGGGAACAGACAGAGGGACCAGCCCCCCGCCAACTTCTTTTTTCCAAAGGCTACAGCAACCATCCTGACCGAAGCAATGTTCGAGTCATGGATGGGAGCACCTAAGTCTCAAAAGAGTGGCGAGGCTTTCTCATGCTCAAGTTGTAGCCTTACAGAACACCAACGTATAGGAGGTAAAACTTATCTGTTTGGCTTGCCGGGGATCGCTATGCCGGGCAATCTTCTCAACTCCTTGTTCAAGCCAAGTTCACGGCAAGAACCTGCAGCTTCATGCAGATGAGAATGAAGGCAAGATGCGATCCTATCTATATGCATATGCAGTGATCTTGGTGTGATCATGCATGCATGAATCTTGGTCGGGGACGCCCCACATCGCTTCTTTATTTTCTCTAACACGGGGTCATCGCCCCGGCCTTGTACAAGGGGTTAAATGTAGCTGAGGCAAGGCCTGTACAAAAGGGTGGCTGCCTGGCAGGGCCTAACAGCCGCGCCTTAAGGGTAGAACTTGCGGAGATGCTCAATATTCCATGAGTTTTGCAACTGAGTGCCAGCTCCGGTCTCCAGACGGACTGCGCCAGGTCTGGTGACTCGTAATACCCAGTAAGGGCCTTCCCAATTCGGTGATAACTTGTTTGTACCCTTGGTGGACTAAACGCGCCTAAGGACAAGGTCACCTTCCTCAAAACACCGGGCACGAACCCTGTGGCTATGGTAGCGTGCAGCAGCGTAGCAGCTCGGAGATGGTTCTCCTCGAGTAGCACAGCGTCGTCACACCGGTGCTAATCTTGCGCTACTTCATCATAGGCAAGCACTCGAGGCGACCCGTAATTGAGTTCCGTGGGGATAACTGCTTCTGCTCCATAGACCAGGGAGAAGGGAGTCTACCCGGTAGCTCGGTTTGGTGTCGTTCTGAGGGACCAGAGAACTACCGGCAGCTCCTCGATCCACCACCTGCCATGTTTCTGCAGCGTATCAAAAGTTCTCGTCTTGAGTCCATGCAGCACTTCAGCATTCGCCCTCTTAGCCTGCCCATTGCTCTGGGGTGTGCCACTGAGGCAAATGAGATCTTGCATCCGAGGGCATGAACATATTGCATGAAGGCGCGACTCGTGAACTAGGTGCCGTTGTTGGTGATGATCCTTGCTAGAACTCCAAAACGACACACCAATTCTTTCAAGAACTTGATAGCCGACTGAGCAGTAACCTTTCTCACGGCAGTCACTTCTGACCACTTTGTAAACTTGTCGATGGCAACGAACAAGAATTCAAAGCCCCCGATTGCTCGGGGGAAGGGGCCGAGGATATCGAGCCCCCAGACCGAAAATGGCCATGATAGAGGGATTGTTTGAAGAGCTTGGGCAGGCAGGTATGTTTTCTTGGAATGGAACTGAGAGGCTTCACATTTCATGACTAGCTCGACCGCATCTTGGAGGGCTGTGGGCCAATAGAATCCTTGCCGGAATGCTTTCCCAACTAATGCCCTTGATCCAATGTGGGAGCCGCACATTCCTCTGTGAATCTCAACCAGCAGTTCCTTTCCTTCTTCCCGGCAGACACACTTCAATTTCACACTGTTGGGCCTCCTTCTGTATAGAGTGTCATCAACAAACTGATACATACTGGCCCTCCGGGCTACTTTTTCAGCTTCATCTTGGTCGGCGGGAAGCTCTCCGGTTTGGAGGATTTGGACAATGTGCCTTGCCCAAGTTGGATCCTGGGGCTCGTCAACGAGGACTAGCGGCACCTCCTCTGCTGCGGGAGGACCCGCCTCGTTCGCGGGGTCCATGGGCCCGGCTGGAGGGAGTGGTCTGGCAGGCTGTGAGGAGTTGTTTCTGGAAGGGTCTCTGCCGGGAGCGGACGGCTCTACCGGGGGAGGCTTACCATAGTCCAACTTTCTCCTCTTCGGGGCCATTGTTGCTGAGGATACGGAGGGCTGAGTGAGATGGAGAAGAAAAGTCCCTAGTTCCACAGGAAGCTTCTGCGTAGCACACTATGATAGATAATCAACTATGTTGTTTTCCGCACGGGGTACGTGCTCTGTTTCCAATCCGTCAAAGTGCTCCTCCAATCTCCTCACTTCCTCAACGTATGCCTCCATCAATGGACTTTGGTAATCCTTCTTGACTTGTCTCACCACAAGAAGTGTAATCTCCTCGAACGATTAGCTTCTTAATTCCCAATTCAGCTACAATCTTGAGCCCGGCAAGGAGTCCTTCATACTCAGCTGTATTGTTGGTTGCCTCTTCCCGGGCAAAATGCATTTGGACGACGTACTTCAAGTGCTCCCCAGATGGGGCAACATGAAGCATGCCAGCTCCTGCACCTTGCAGGGAAAAGGCACCATCAAAATACATAATCCATTCTTAGGGCGACTCCTTGCCGAGGATAACTATCTCTGTCACTTCCTCATCAGGGGTTGGCGTCCATTCTGCAATAAACTCTGCCAATGCCCTGCTCTAAAGAGTTGACATGCTCCCAAACTTTAAACCAAAGCTGGATAACTCCAAAGCCGACTCCAGTATTCTGCCGGTAGCCTCAGGGTTTCGGAGTATCCTTTACAATGGAAAATGAGTAACAACCGTGATCTCATGGGCTTGGAAGTAGTGGCGAAGTTTCCTTGAGGCCATAATGAGACCAAAGATCAACTTCTGCATGCCAGAGTACCTCAATCTAGCCCCCTGTAATAGGGAGGTGACGAAGTACACTGGGTGTTGCACCACTTTCTCCCTTGCTGTGTCCTTGGGGTTGCTCTCGTTGTCGTGCTCATTGTTGTCCTGATCATTCTCTGACTCTGCCGGTCTCTGCTCACTTTCTCCCTCATCCACTTTCTGTTGTGCTACCAAGGCCGCACTGACCACCTGATTGGTTGCTGCCAACTATAGCAACAATGGCTCCTGGTGTTTGGGAGCAACCAAGGTAGGCCTAGAGGACAAGTAGGCCTTTAACTCTTGCAAAGCTGCATCTGCTTCTGGGGTCCCCTTCATAGGGCCGGCATTCTTCAAGATCTTGAAGAACGGCAGGGGGCGCTCGGCAGACTTGGAGATGAACCTACTTAGCGCGACAACACATCCTGTCAGGCGCCTCACATCCTTAACTGTCCTTGGCGCTTGGATCTGCTCGATGGACTTGATTTTGTCGGGGTTGGCTTCGATCCCGCGATGGGATACAAAGAACCCAAGCAGCTTGCCAAAGGGAACACCAAATACACACTTCTCCGGGCTGAGCTTCAGATTGCTCTTGCGCAGATTATCAAATGTCTCCTCCAAATCTTGAATAAGGGTGGCCTTATCCTTGGTCTTGACCACAATAGAGGATAAGGGTGGCCTTATCCTCTATGTTTCCATGTAACTGTGGCTCAAAACCAATCTGGATTGCCCTTGCCAAAGTGGACCCGGCACTCTTTAATCCGAACGACATGCGGACAAAGCAGTCCGTACCACATGGAGTGATGAACGACGTCTTCTCTTCATCTTCCTTGGACATGAAGATTTGGTGATGCCCATAGTATGCGTCCTAAAAGGAGGGAAATCATAACCTGAAGTGGAGTCCACAATCTGCTCGATGTGTGGCAAGGGAAATGGGTCTTTTGGGCAAGCCTTGTTGAGATCTGTGAAATCTATGCAAAGCCTCCATTTCTCGTTAGCCTTCCGGACTACCACTGGATTTGCCAACCACGTGGGATCACTGGTGCGCGTTGGTGCTATACAAACGGTTTTTAATCCCTTTCCGCGATGGCATTTGGAACCGTCGCCAAGTGAGTGTGGGAGATAGGGGGGTCCTTCCCACACGACCCAAAAACCGTCGGGGATAGGGCCCCTACAATACTCCTACTCATTTCTACTCGCATTGCCATCGCAGTCGGTATTCTGTGGTGCTACGTTTACGATGCACGGCCCATCACAAACGGTTCACTATTATAGAACGTGTATGATGCGTGGCCCATCACAAATGGTTCACTGTTAAGAAGATTAGCTAATCGTCATACGAGTGTCGGACACGATTACGAAACGTTGGACCGTCGTAACATCGTCGTACACGACAACTATCGCACACGCTATTCTGTGGTGCAATGTTTACGAGGCATCCTTCATTAGAAAGAGTTGATGGTTGCGAATCGTATATGATAAGACAACTAACACAAACATTTAGTTTGCCCACACCATTTGTGATATTGTCTGATATCGCACACGCTTTGCAAACGGCAATTGTGTGCATGCTTGCACACGTTTCCTCTCTGTGAACCGTCTCGGATTATGGTGTATATCGCAAACGTTTGTTTTTTACCAACCGTGTGTGCCGTAACAACCTAGAGAGCGTAATTTCACTGTAATTTAATTGCTGCTTTTTCAAATTGTACCGGATTTGGATTTGAATTTGAATTTGAATGTATGCTGCAGCTTTATTCATATCCATCAGGTTCAAACAACCAATGCATTATTTGATTCATAGGTACATATGTTCAAGAATTACATAAGAACCAAATAAAGAATGATGAACTACAGTTGTATACTTGTACTATTAAAGACGGTAAAGAAAGAGGCGAAATATATTCTGGTTGCTGAACAAGGTGAAGCGGAATGCCCATATTGTGCCCTCCTCCATGCAGAAGGCACACACGACTCTAGTCCAACCCCTTGTGATGGCCGACCGCCCATCCTTCACGGTCTTCATGAAAACATCTAGATAATCATCTGTTCTGGTAGAAATACATTAACCATTGCATGCCCACCAATCATGTAGTTTGAGAGGTAATCTTGAGTAAACTGCTTTGGCAAGCACTGCAAAGGAAAAAGATTGAGACATTGTCATCTAACACAACTCACTATGGGCAGTAAAAAGAAGGCTGCAGAGTTCTTACTTACCATCCTGTAGTTCGCTCTAGTCTTGGATAAATTGTAAACAAATAGTTTAATTGCCATCTTTGGACCCATTTTACTAACAATCTTTATCAGCTTCCTCACTTGATGCTGGTTCATCGATATCTCATTGCCCCATACGCAGAAAGGGTCGAAACACGGATCTTTACCAATGACATATGTACCTAAAACCACCAAGTTAATATTATAAGCTAAACAACAATTGCACAATGATGTAGTACAACACTCTTTTATAATATGTCTATATACATCCGTATGTGGTAGTCCATTTGAAATCTCTAAAAACACAAATATTTAGGAACGGAGGGAGTATCTTATAACATCCAATATACTCACTTATTAGATGAATTAACATCTTATATTCTGGGCCGAAAGGAGTTTAGTGCATTCTTACAAATTATTGGCTGATTAACTGCTACTGTATCCATGGGTTACAGTTAGTTTGAGCTAGTTGGGCTCAAATAGCCCTAAAGTATATCTAAACATGAGGGCTAGTTTGAGCTAGTTGCATGTATAACCCACCCAAAAAAACTATCCAACCCAAGAGGTGCTAATTGGAGCTAGTTCTCCTAGTGTATTTATTGTCAATCTAACCCTGCCATCCAAACAACTCTTTGGATGGAGTTAGTTCAGGGTTAGTCATGAGCTAGAAACTAACTCTAACCTCTAGCTAAGTTGAGTATCCAAACAGCGTTGTGTTGTTGTTGTTGCTGATGCTGCTCTTCTATGTATATCTAGACATCACTAGAACATTAATATGTCGGCGTCCTGGGAACGGGTGTCCCCAGACTTTCCTGCCTGCGGCCCATGGCGTGGCTCCACCTGCGGCCCTGTATGGCCCATCTTCATCAGCGAACACTCAAGACCCTCGCGAGGGGCCAAGCCTCGCGAGGCGGACGACGCAAGACCTCCTCGGTGATGGCCTCACCAGGCTGGCTCGCGAGGGGTGGAGAGATCAAGGCGAGGAGCACCTCGTGAGGTCCCTGTGATGCAAGCCATGACGACGAAGGCCAGGCGGGCGCCAGCGCGCCAGCGTACTCGTTTTCTCTTTGGTGCTAAAGAGGCAAGTGCAGGCAAGGAGTCCCGAGGCATCAGGCAAAGGTTTCCATATCGTTGCAACAAGACCAAGACCAGCAGGATGGCAGGACGGTGGTCATCGTGGAGCCCAGGACGGTGTCACCACCAGAACCTTTGGCAGGCGAAGACCGCCTTTAGTCAGGATAACTTGTACTGGTTGTCTCCCTTCAAATTTGGCCGTTGTTGGATCCCTTCCCACCTACATTTGGGAAGAGGACCAGTGCCTCTATAAATGTCACTAGCCACCACAGTAGAAGGTAACTGATCTTGGACCATTCAGATCATCCTCAACCACACAAGCTCACCGAGCTCAAGGACACCTCTCCTGAGGAGGCTGTTCTTCCCTTGTACTTGTTCATCCTCAGTCCAAAAGGCAATCCACCACACCACATTGGAGTAGGGTATTACACCACATTGGTGGCCCGAACCAGCATAAACCCTGTGTCCTTTGTTCTGTGAGTTCGACGTGCTGAGCCTTGGGATCGTGGGGAGTGGGTGAGCTAGGGGGAGGAGATATCTTCATGCGCACCCCAGAGTTCGAACCTGCAGCAACCCGAAATCCAACATTTGGCGTGCCAAGTAGGGGTGCACCGAAGCTTTCCTTCCATCGACCCATGCTCCACCACCACTGCGCCTTGCCCCCATGGCCGGCGTTGCTCCTCCGGCTGGGATGACGGACGCCCACGACGGAGCCAGGGGGCTCAGAGCCTTTTCCCCCGCCTTGCGACGGGTACAGTGGCCGCCCAAGTTCAAGCCGGAGATGCCGCCGCGTTACGACGGCGCGGCGGACCCGTCAGCTTTCCTGCTGTCGTATGAAGAGGCCATCCTGAAGGCTGGGGGCTACGACAAGGTCATGGCCAACTGGCTTCCCATGGCCCTCGCTGGTGCACCTCGCGTCTGGTTGCTCACCCTCCCGGGATCCTCGATGGAATCTTGGGAGGAGCTGCGCAGCCTCCTCGTCACGCGCTTCGTGGGACCGGCGCCCCTCGGCGTTGCGGCCCTCCTTGGCAGCTCGCAAGAACCGCGCTTGAACCGTCACGCCAAGCAGTTCTTTCGCCGGATTGGCGTCGCTTTCGTGCAGCAAGGGGCTCCTCTGGGTTGGGCAGCGCCCAAGGCCGACATCACCTTTGACTTAGGAGATCACCCGTCATAAAACGTCGGCTCGGGCTTGCTGCCAATGCTTTGCACACCCACCATTTGCAACGTAGCTGTCACCAAGACCCTCATCGACGACGGCGGCGACCTCAACATGCTCTCCGTGGAGGCTTTTAGCCTTCTTCACGTACCACTCGAACGGCTCCGCCCCAGCAAGCCCTTCTTCGGGGTCGGTGGCGGCTCCTCCTGCACCCTGGGGCAGATCCGCCTCCCTATGACCTTTGGCACCCGCGACAACTACCGCACCTCCCTGATCGACTTCGACATCGCCCGCATTGGCCTCCCGTACAACGCCACCTCGGGTACCCAGCTCTGGCTCAGTTCATGGCGGCGAACCATCCGGCCTACAACCTCATGAAGATGCCCGGGAGCAAGGACATCCTCATCGTAGTTGGGGACACCAAGGAGGCTCTGGTGGCACTCAAACTCGCCCTCAAAACCACCGCAGTGGCGCGGCCCACCGACGAGGTGACCCATGGAGCTAAGGAGGCCATGCCATCAAAGAAGAAGCAGTTGTTCACTCAAGACCGGGCCGAAACTAAGCAGGTGCCGGTCGAGGAAGATGGATCCTCAGGAGCCACCTTCACCATAGGCGCCAACCTCGACTCGGATCAGGAGGAGGCATTGGTGAGGTTCCTGCGCGCGAACAAAGATGTATTTGCATGGGAACCCAAGCAACTAGTAGGGGTCCCAAGGGGGTGATCGAGCATCACTTGAGGGTGTGCCCCAATGTACGCCCTGTGAAGCAGAAGGCGCGGCGAGAGTCCATGGAGAAGCAGTCCTTCATCATCCAGGAAACCTGCAAGCTAGAGGCAGCAGGTGTCATTCGCGAGGTTCGGTACCTTGAGTGGCTGGCGAACCCCGTCGTTCTACCGATGAAAGGTGGGAAGGAGCGCATGTGTGTCGACTTCACCAACCTCAACAAGGCCTGTCCCCAAGACCTATTCCCGCTCCCGCGCATTGACCAGATTGTTGACTCCACCGCCGAGTGCGACCTGCTGTGCTTCCTGGACGCGTTTTCAGGCTATCACCAGATCAAGATGGCAGTGGAGGATGTGAAGAAGACGGCCTTCCTGACCCCGTGTGGGGTGTACTGCTACACTTGCACGCCGTTCGGGCTGCGCAACACAGGCGCAACCTTTCAGCGGCTGATGCACATCGCCCTGGGTCAGCAGCTCGGGAGGAACGCTGAAGCCTATGTCGATGACATTGTGGTAAAGTCTTGGGAGGCAAGGACTTTGATTCAAGACCTGGAGGAGACCTTCGCAAGCTTGTGCCAGGTGGACCTGTGGCTCAACCCAGAGAAGTGCGTGTTTGGTGTCCCCCCGGCAAGCTGCTGGGCTTCCTCGTGTCCCGCATGGGGATCGAGGCTAACCCGAAGAAGGTTAAGGCGATAGAAGACATGAGCCCAGCACAAACTCTCAAGGAGATGCAGAAGCTTGCGGGCTGCATGACCTCGCTGGGGCGCTTCATCTCCAAGCTGGGAGAGCGCGCCCTGCCATTCTTCAAGCTGATGAAGAAGAAGGGCCCATTCGAGTGGACCTCGGAGGCTGACCAAGCGTTTCAAGACCTCAAGAGATACCTGACCAGCCCTCCGGTGATGGTGGCGCCCCGCCCTCTCGAGCCCCTGGTGCTTTACCTTGCCGCCACTCCCTACTCCGCTAGCGCAGCTCTAGTGGCGGTTCGGGAAGAGCGTCAGGCCAAGGGTCAGCCGCGCCGTGCCGCACCTTCAGTCGGGGTGATACGGGACAAAGAGGGCACCGCAAAGGCTGCAGCAGTGCCAACGAGTGACCAGGCCCAGCAAGGCGGCATTCGCGGGCCTGTAGAGGCCCCAATGGGCGACCAGGACCTTGGGGTCCCGTCACCTCAGGAGACGCCCCAACCTCCGACAGACGCAGGCTCCATCGACGCTCCCGCCCTCATCGAGCACCCAGTATACTTCGTCAGCACGGCACTGCGGGATGCAAGGTCACGGTACCCCATGCCTCAAAAGTTCTTGCTAGCGCTCTTGGTGGCCTCGCGTAAACTGCGGCAGTACTTCCAAGGTCACCCAATCAAGGTCGTCTCGGCCTACCCGCTGGAGAGGGTACTCAGGAGTCCCAATGCTACTGGAAGAGTCTCCGAATGGAACATTGAGCTGGAAGCATTCCAGCTGGAGTTCAGCACAACCAGGGTCATCAAGGTAGCCGCGCTCGCCGACTTCGTGGCAGAATGGACTGACGCCCCGGGGTTTGAAGCAGGCGAGGACCGATCCCTCTCACCAGGAAGTGAAGCACCGGATGGCTGGGTCATGTATTTCGATGGCGCGTTCGCACGCTAGGGCGCGGGAGCTGGAGTAGTGCTCATCTCACCCACTCAGGACAAGCTCTACTATGCCATGCAGCTCTGCTTCCAGCAAGGCGAGAAGGTCTGCAACAACATCGTGGAGTACGAAGGCCTCATCGCTGGCCTTAAGGCTGCGGTGGCCCTGGGGGTGAAGCGCCACACCATCAGGGGCGACTCGCAGCTCCTTGTCAACTGCTCCACCAAGGTATACGAGCCGAGGGACGAGCACATGGAGGCATACCTCGTGGAGGTACGCAAAATGGAAAAGCATTTCCTTGGTCTAGAGTTGCAGCACGTGCCCCGTGGCACCAACAAGGAGGCCAACGACATCGCCAAAAGGGCGTTCAAGCGACAACCCGAAGAGCCTGGAGTCTTCGAGGAGCGGCTCTTCAAGCCTTCGGCAGCACCTCCGCTTTCAGGGCTGGCACCGCCTCGGGAGGAACTTCCCCAACCACCTGCCTCGGGAGCCCCAGCTTGGGGCCTGACTTCAGGAGCGCGCCTACTCCTGGCGCTCGAGCCTCAGGAGGGGTGCTGGACCAAGGAGTTCAAGGAATACCTGACGCAAGGGACACTGCCGGAGAAAGAGGAGGACGCGGAGCGCGTGGCCCGACAGGCTACGGCATACTGCATCCAGGACGGTGAGTTATACAGGAAGCGGCCAAATGACGTTTCCCTATGGTGCATGTCAGGGAACAAGGGAACGAGTTGCTAGCTGACATACATGACAGAGACTGCGGGCACCACTCGTCGTCACGAACCCTCGTCGGCAAGGCATTCCGCAGCGGGTTATACTGGCCTACGACACTCAACGACGCGACCGAGCTGGTGAAGTCCTGCAAGGCCTGCCAATTCCACGGCAAGCAGATCCATCAGCCAGCTCAGGGCCTCCAGACCATCCTGCTCTCATGGCCATTCGTTGTCTGGGGGCTAGATATCTTAGGCCCGTTCCCTCGAGCGCCTGGGGGCTACCGCTACCTCTATGTCGCCATCGACAAGTTCACCAAATGGGCGGAGGTACAAACTGTCCGCACCAGTCTGGACGAATCTGCGGTCAAGTTCATCAAGGGTCTCGTGAGCCGGTTTGGGGTCCCTAATCGCATCATCACCGACAACGGCTCGCAGTTCACTAGCAACCTCCTCAAGATATATTGTGCTAACCTTGGAACGCAGATCTGCTACGCTTAGGTGGCACACCCCAGGAGCAATGGTCAAGCCGAACACGCCAACGCAGAGGTCCTGAGAGGCCTCAAGACAAGGACCTTCAAGAAGAAGCTCGAGGCCTGCGGCAGGGGCTGGCACAATGAACTCCAGTCTGTGCTGTGGTCCATCCGCAGCACCGCCACCAAGCTAACAGGCGAGACCCCGTTCTTCCTCGTCTACGGAGCAGAAGCGGTTCTCCCCCACGAGGTCAAGCATTGCTCCGCGCAGGTCCTGGCGTTTGATGAGACGCAGCAGGACGCCACGCGAGGGATGGACCTTGTGCTGGGCGAGGAACGCCATCGTGAAGCCACGCTTCGAGCGGCAAGATACCAGCAGGCGCTGCGGCGGTATCACTGTCGCAGCGTCCGCTCCAGGACGCTCGAGGTGGGTGACCTCATCCTAAGGCGGGTGCTCTCCAGGGAAGGGCTGCATAAGCTCTCGCCCATGTGGGAGGGCCCGTTTAGGGTCGCCCACGTCTCCAGGCCTGGCGCCGTGCGCTTGGAGACGCAGGACGGGGTCCCCATCCAGAACGCCTGGAACATCCAGCACCTCCGGAAGTTCTACCCATGAAGCAAGGCCCAGCGCCTGTGCAGCAAGACCCGTGCCTATGAAGGTCTCCGCTCGTGACACTCTCATGTAATAATGAGTGGGGCTGTACATGCCCCGGAGTCTCAGGAGTGCTGCCATCGGGCCTCGGGGGCTCCCTCCCACGTCCTAGTGGCAGCACTTAGCTCCACGCTGGTGAGAAGACTAGACTAGGTGCCGGACGCGACTTTTCATTTGCTTTCCGTAGTTGGCTTGCACCTCTTTAATGGAAGTTTGCATTCTGGTGTTTCTTGTCGTCTTGGTTTGATCGCCTTTTCCTCTGTTCTTCCCTCGGTTCTTTGTTTTGGCCCGTACTCTCCCTCCCATGCCTCGCAAGGGGGCTGGACAGGTGCACTCATGAGCGTTCGTTTTTCTTGTTCTTCGCGAGGCACCCTCGCTCGAGCTCGCAAGCTGTCACACCTCCTTCTTTTAAGTCCACGCCCCTCGAGTAACGCGACGCGGAGCACTAGGTCATGGCCGGCCATGCCTAGGGCCCTGGGCTTGGAAGAACAATAGTTCCTTAACAAATTTTTGTAGTTCCTCGACGCCTCCCAAGCCTACGGCAAGGAGGTCTCGCCAGGTGCTGGGAGATGCGCGCCTCACGAGGTGGAAACTACTTCAGACACGTCAAGCTAAGTTATGTCTACACGCCTACGTAAAACAGTGATGCTACAACACAACGCAGGAACAATGAACATAACATAGCAGCTTGGAAATCATGGTTCGTTGCATGCACTTGCAGGGCCCCATACTGGTTTCTTTTTCAAATGCAGGAAGGAAAGAACAAAACAAAAGCGGTGCGCACACCCGCGGCGGTTCGTGAGGGTAGGCCCTCGGCGCCCCCTGGACTCAACCAAACCCCTCCTCGCGCTTCACTGGGGCACGGCTACGAGAAGATCCGCTACCGCCTTCGAAGCGGGCGCGGCGGCTGGTCATAACCGCCACTACTGGAGTTGTCGCCGGAGGAAAAGCCACGGTAGCTGGATGAGCCGCGGCCAACGCTGAGGACGAGTCTACCTTCACCCTCGTCACGACCGTCGCCAAGGCCGAGCACCTCGCCTCCGTCGTTGTCCTCGGGGCAGCATCCGACGCTGCGACCATCTTCCCCGAATACCCGCACGTAGAGGGTCGCGTCACCGTCGTACTTGAAGTGGATGGTACACCGCCTGCCCAGGCCGCGCGCACGGGCAAACGTCTGCCAGCCGCTGGCCATGGCTGCGTTGCCCGCGACGGAGACTTCCACCACGACCTATGAAGGCTTGCTGCAGCAGCCGGCCGCCTGCAGCTAGAGACCGCCTGGACCTGCGGCCGGCAGTGCGCCGGAGAAGAAGCGCGGGAGCTGAAGCTAGGTGTCGGCCGGGTTCTCCGACCACATGACGAACTCCGACAGCACCTCCGCCGAGTGGAAGCGTGGCCGGGGAGGCCGCGCAACCATGGCGCGCCTCACTTCATCGACAGGACTGCCACGACCTGGGCGGCCCCCACCGCATGGGGAGGCACCGCCGCGGCCGCGAGGTGCCACGATGGGGGTCGCGGCGTGCTTACGTGGGCGACCACACCCCCTCTTGGGTGGCGGCGAGCCGGGCGCCTCCTGGCGGGCCTTTCCTTTTTCTGTGGCCGAGAACCTCTTCATCGGCGCCATAGGTGTCGCTGCTAGTAGTGAAACAAGGGAGAAGAAGCAAGTGGAGCAGGAAGAGATGGGCGACCGGGGCTCCACCCCACTCCTCATTTATAGCAGGAGAAGGCCAACCGGCGACCCCCACGATCACAGGTAATGATGGTTTTTGTGCGTGCAGCAGGGACTCGTCAAGTCGGGCAGTTGCTGAGGCAGCATGGGGAAGCAGAGATGCCCACGTCCCATCAATCGCCACGCGTCGACCGAGGCCGCAGGCTGTTGGGGCCCGCGGCGCTCCGTACTTGCCCCTTGGCTTCGCCTCGAAGACAAGTCCGAGCGCGCCTTGGGCCCGGGGCTACTGTCAGCGTCCTGGGAACGGGGGTCCTTAGACTTGCCTGCCTACAGCCCACAGCGTGGCTCCACAAGCGGCCATGTACGGCCCATCTTCATCAGCGAACACTCAAGACCCTCGCGAGGGGCCAAGCCTCGCGAGGCGGACAACACAAGATCTCCTCGGGGACGGCCTCACCAGGCTGGCTCGCGAGGGGCGGAGAGATCAAGGCGAGGGGCACCTCGCGAGGTCCCTGTGACGCAAGCCATGATGACCAAGGCCAGGCGGGCACTAGCGTGCGCAGTGTACTCTTTTCCTCTTTGGTGCTAAAGAGGCAAGCGCAGGCGAGGAGTCCCGAGGCATCAGGCAAAGGTTTCCATATCGGTGCAACAAGACCAAGACTAGCAGGATGGTAGGACGGAGGTCACCGTGGACCCCAGGACGGCGTCACCACCAGAACCTTTAGTCAGGATAACTTGTACTGGTTGTCTCCCTTCAAATTTGGCCGTTGTTGGATCCCTTCCCGCCTACATTTGGGAAGAGGACCAGGGCCTCTATAAATGTCACTAGCCACCACAGTAGGAGGTAACAGATCTTGGACCATTCAGGTCATCCTCAACCACACAAGCTCACCGAGCTCAAGGACACCTCTCCTCAGGAGGCTGTTCTTCTCTTGTACTTGTTCATCCTCAGCCCAAGAGGCAATCCACCACACCACACTGGAGTAGGGTATTACACCACATTTGTGGCCAGAACAAGTATAAAACCTGTGTCCTTTGTTCTGCGAGTTCGACGTGTTGAGCCTTGGGATCGTGGGGAGTGGGTGAGCTAGGGGGAGGAGAGATCTTCGTGCGCACCCCGGAGTTCGAACAACAAGGGTTTTGCCGGAAACAGAAATCCGACATAATGTAACACTCTTCCTTGTTGCTATGTAGCCTAGGATTGCATATTTAGACATTAAGTACAGTGCATGTTCCTATGTAGCCTCAGATATATAAATATGGCCCTAGTTAACCTAACGCTAAATGGGTTGCAGTATATTCAGTTAAAAGTCCGATTCACCGATTAGTCCCTTACCAGCCGCCGGCCTATATGGTATCAGCTACCGATATCCTGAACAGTGAGCAGATATAAGCCATGGGATGAAACTAACCTCGATGGAAAACAGCAGTCGTTCCCAAAATTGTCCTGTGTAGGTACATCGAGAAGCATGTTAAGCACAGTAGGCTAAACATCAACCAAAATTATCCATGGCAGACAAAATAATCTCCAAAAGATAGCTTCAATGTGAGGGTTTAAGCACACTAGTAAGGCAAAACAAGTGGAAAGGTGTGCTAACTGCAAGAGGCCTAACATTTAACAACAAGCAAACATAGTTATTCAAACTGGTATTGTGCCGGTCTAAGTACACTGGTTATTCTTAGATAAAAATGGAAAGGCGTGTTAACCACAAGCAACCAAATGTAGTCATTCATAGTGGTATTGTTGAAACTGCTACTGATGAAATTGAACTCAGTTCATACTTGCACATATAGAGCATCACGTTGTGAATAACTGGAATAAACAAGGCATACTACGAACAACCAAAGATAGCATTTGAAACTGGACATATGCTAACTACAAACAACCGAACAATCAAAAAACTTTAAAAGAGGCATATACTAGCTATAACAGGCTTACCAGCAAGCAAATATATGCATTCCTACGGTATGTTTAAAACTGGATTGATGAAATGTACTACACTGTAAATAATTGCACATATAGAGCATCACATTGTGAACAACTGAAATAAACAAGGCATACTACAAACAACTAGATATAGCAATTAAAACTGGACATATTCTCACTACACTACAAAAGCGACTCGACAAAACAAATCATGGGTTTCCCCCTGTGAAGAGGCATGGCAAAACAAATCATGGGTTTCCTCACTTGTCACAGATGGGCTCGTTCCCTTGGGAAGAGCACGGACCCTGGTTGCGCTCCATGTTGTCGCAGATGGGCTCCTTCCCCTTGGAAGAGCACGACTGTAGGGTGCCCTCCCTGATGTCGCAGACGGGCGCTTTCCCCTTGGAAGAGCAGATGCGCTCTTTTCCCCTTGGAAGAGCCGGAGAGGGTGCCCTCCTCGTGGCACAGTCGATGAGGTCTGACTTGGAAGCTGTGGATCCCAAGCCAGCCTCGCAGAACGTGTCTTTCAGAAATGACAAAAGGGGCTCGATGGAGATGTAGAATGGCAAATTGTTGACAGCGAGCCAGAGGAGATCAGCGGCGGGGCCATGGATGAGATCAACAGCGGTTGAACCCGAAGGGTTGGGGGTGGGCCACTTAACCTATGACATAGCCCGCCTCAGGCCATCGCTGTCGATGACCTCGATGTCGTAGCCGGCGGCCGAGACATGCCCGCATAATCTAGCCCGCTTCTTGAGTGTCTGCCGCCAGTAATGGTCATCAGCTTCCCCGGTGACGTCGGGCAAAGAGACTGCTATACACCTATTTTGGGCCAGTCGCTCCTCGAGCTCCACGGGAAGCGTAGCCGGGCTTAGGCTACGACACTCTAGAGTGGTGGATGGGGATGGGGATCTATGGGAGAGGGGGCGTTTGGCAGGCGTCATCTAAGAAACTCAGGGCGGCCTGGGTATGGAGATCGGTTGGTAAGCTGCACGGGCAAACTGGCAGATGTTGAAAATGGAGGCCTTGTGGCGGCGGCGGTGGCGGGAACCTTGCTAGGGTCTCGAGCAATGGAGGGGGTGTGTGTGTGTGTGCATGCACGCCCGAGGAGGTTTTGGTGTGTGTGTGTGTTGTGTGTCTGTGTGGGGGGGCGCGGGTGTTTGAGGAAATGACGCGGGTACTGAAAATTTTACTACGCGGGAGTCAAATGCGGGAGTGAAATGCCGGGCTATTGAAAATTTTGATGATAGTGCATCAACACGGTCCGGAGATAACAACCGTTTGTTATGAAACAGAAAAACCCTCGAGGCGGGCAGATATTTTCTAGGGATGCAGGCAGGATTGGGAACAAGAAACATCGCACACGGTCCGGTGATAACAACCATGTGTTATGAAACAGAAAAACCCTCGAGGCGGGTAGATATTTTCTAGGGATGCAGGCAGGATTGGGAAAAAGAAACATCGCACATGGTCCGGAGATAACAACCGTGCGTTATGAAACAGAAAAGCCCTCGAGGCGGGTAGATATTTTTGAGAGGGGGAGCCTTGTGGAGCCCAATGTACTGTGCGGATGTGTGCGTGACAGGGGCACCGACGTGGCACACGGTTAGTTTGAGTGAACTGTGTCTATTGCGTCATTCGACTTGTCTACTGTTCATAAATTTGGCGAAGAACGATGCGGGAGAGGGTCAGAACACGAACACACTTGCATGTGGACCAAATTTATGTATCAAAAGGGTGGTTTGATTTTCAAATACCAAATGCAACTTTGATGTGGCACCTCTCTCACAAAGCGCACGGTACTCCATTGCCCCACCCCCTCGTGTCGGCACGAAGGGAGTCCTAAGCTATGAATGCATGCCCCCTCCCCCGCAACCGAGGTTCACCAAGCAAAGTGCAAAGTAGCTAGATGCCCCCCTCCTCCCTTGTGTCGGCAAGAAGGAAATCCTAAGCTATGAATGCATGCCCCCCAACTGAGGTTCATTCAACTAGCAAAGTGCAAAGTAGCTAGCAGCCCCCCCTCCCTCGTGTCGACACGAAGGGAATCCTCAGCTATGAATGCATGCCCCCCCAACCGAGGTTCACCCTAGCAAAGTGCGAAGTAGCT